>NC_085986.1:5949652-6253944 GCF_910591565.1 Cydia splendana
GGCGTTAATAATAGCGTAAGCGCCAGCCGCCATAAGGTACCTTATGCCGTGGAACGTCACATATCTTTACTATTTCATATCTAGTGAATCTCTAAATCATTTCCCGAATCGCGCCGCAAATGCATTTTATTTCGGTATTAGAACCTTTTTTTGGCGTTCGAACCCGATGATTATTTTTTTGGGCACATTAAAAGAAAATAGCTTCCTGCAAAACACGTAATTCGAAATTTCGTTACTGATTAGACCAAGATAAGTCTGCAACGATTTTAAAAGCACACGTAGTTCAAGTGTTACTTTTAACGTCAAACTTCTATGAAATTATGACGTGTAAATAACACTTCCACTGCGTGTGCTATCAAAATCGTTGCTGACTTATCTTGGTCTAGCTCTATCTGTATTTGGGCTCGTGCACAAATCACGCGAGGTTCAATAGGGGGGCACGAGTTTCTCTACAGTGAACGAAACTAAGAAAAAATACCTACCACATCAGAGTAGGTAGATACTTTTTCTCGGTTTTGTTAAACATAAATCTTCACTCCGCACTTCAAAAAAGCGAAGTCTACTTTACAAAATTTTGGACGTAAATTGTCGGATGGAAAAAATTCAAAAAAATACACGTGAGTTTATGTGGGGGAGGGGGGTGGCCAAAAAGCTCACCAAATATCACCAAGGGGGAGGGGGGTTAAAAAGTAGCCGAAAACTCCTCGAGTGGTTTGTGCACATTTGCACAACCCCTTTGCGAAAGTATTCGGGGGCGGCAAATACTTTTGGAGCGTTTGTTTCATCCACTACTATTGATGATGGCTCTACAAGTTTTATGAGTGGAACTTCCACCTTGCTCTATTTTCGACAGTAAGAACTTTGAGAATGAGAATGAATAAAACCGGCAAAGTGCGAGTCGGACACGCGCACGAAGGCTTCCGTATCATTCGTATCAGCAAAAAACGGCAAAAAAATCACGTTTGTCGTATGGGAGTCCCACTTAAATATTTATTTTATTCTGTTTTTAGTAGTTGTTGTTATAGCGGCAACAGAAATACATCATCTGTGAAAATTTCAACTGTAGGTATAGCCTGGTGACAGACAGACGGACGGACAGACAAACGGACTGGAGTATCTTATGTAGTAATAGGGTCCCGTTGTTACCCTTTGGTTACGGAACCCTAAAAATCGCTTCAAGTATCTTCAGAACAGCTAACCACCATTTTCGTGGCCCCAGATGACTCACGACTTGATAGAAAGTCTCGGAATATTCCTTAAAGGTCGCTCAGATGCGGATCGGGGACGGTATGCTTACCGTTTACGTCATCTATTGACACACGACAAGCGTTTTTATTTCACGACTAGCCTTTGCCCTAAATAAGCACATGCACACCATGGGGAAACGTGACATGGGGCGGTGCAGACTCTGTATGGAGGCAGAGGAGACGCCCTTGCACATCCTCACAGAGTGCCCTTGCCTAATGCGTACTCGTGACTTAATCCTGGCTAACACATATTGCGCCCGGAGGAGTTAAAGTCTCTCGAGATCAAAAATCAACAAACTTCAATCATACTACTTGTATAGGTGGTACCTATCCCGCGCCGCGCACGCCTCCTGCGGTATCCTGACATTTCGCTACATAAAGGATAAGCCACAGCCTAGGCCGTAAGAGATAGAGGTCCGGTTTTTTTCAAAATATAGCCTAACTCAATACCCCGAGGGCCTTTTTTCATTTTTTCGATATCGCTTGTCTTTTTCGATAAATTGTCGATTTAGTGCGAAAAGACACCGAAAAAATGCGTAATTTTTCTACATTTTTGACATTTCCGAAAAGAGCTTTTGACTTTTTCTAAATATTTTTTTACCATATTGTAGCCCTTGTTAAGACGAATCTTTTGAGACCTGGACCATTCATGTAGCCCTAAAACTCACGAGACCAGGGCGATGTCTCACTCTGGCTGAAATTGGAGGGCTATACTGATGCGATCGAAAAAACATTTTCAATGTTAAAAGATCCTGCAGCTGTTTGAAGTTGCAGGTTTGGATTGAGAGTTGTAGTAGGTGGCGATCACAATCAGCGATGGTCGCAGTGAAACATAGGCTTTGGAGCCTTATATAGCCCCTAACAAGAAGAAGCATTTGCCCGCGTAGATCCCACGTCGGTCGTCGGTGGGTCGTGCGCACCCGAGTTGCATACATCGCCATTGTTATAGTTTGTCAAAGGACCTGTCTCATTTCAATCATAGACAGAGAGAATCATACTATCTTTGTCTTACACTAGTACTAACACCCAAAAGAAAAGGATGAGTAATATAGTTTTCCTTGTTCTTACCGAGTGACAAATTGGTTTGACCAACTATAGTACCTACCTAGCGTAATACTACTTACAAGGCTAGCGTCACAGAAGAAATAATAGTACTACCCTACAGAAAGAACACTTCCTACAAACCCGAAGTTTGACAGCGGTTCAGGGTCGAATCATGCTATCCCTTTCTAATATATGGCACTATCTCTTTCGGCTATTTAGGGTTGTCAAAATTCAAGTGATTATCTTATCTGTGGTCGTGCACGCAAAAGGAAGTCGAAGTGGTGCCAACCCTAATAATTGCTCGGAGCAATGCTGAGCCGAGCGGAGCCGAGTTCCACCGAAGTCAGGAGTGTCTCCCCACTGCTAGCGTGTCTTATTAATTGTCATATATATTTTGGGCAGTTGTGTAAAAGTCTGTGACAACCCTACTGTGTTCTAGTGCGGTGTCGGCATTTACGCAAACATCAAAGGCGTCGGTCCACTGTTACTTTTTACACTGGCCAGTGTTACAAAAAAAACCAATAAACACTTTCAATCTTTATTCTCTCCGTTGAGTACAATATATTCACTTAATAGTAAAAAAATGCTTAGCCAGAAGCCAGATACTGGGTCATACTCATTTCTTTTCTGTACCTGAAAGTTAAGACTCGCACGAACCGAGCCGCAGCCATACAATCATACAAATACAAATCATTTCATAGAAGTTTGACGTTTAAAATAACACTTGCACTGAGTGTGCTATCAAAATCGTTGCAGACTTTTCTTGTTCTAACTCTAGAAATAGGGAATATTACGCGAAACTCTGCGTAGGGGGCGCTACTAGCTACTACCACAATCTGGGGGTCTACCGCGAAACAAGAAAAGCGAAATTTCGTTATCTAACCTCTCTATCACTCTTGCATATTATTAGCGATAAAGAGGCAGCTAACTAAATTTCTATTTTCGCGTTTCCCGGTAGGCCCTTGTTAACAAACCGCCTTGATGCATCAATGTCATATTTTATGGTCTGTGTAAACTTGTCAAAAAACAGTTTAAGGCACAGTATGTATAAGTTACTCTATGGTTTACTAGAGGCGGTAGTGCTGCACTCTGGCGGCAGAACATTGCAGTAATATCCCCTGTTTATGGCGTTATTCATAAACGCATTACTGGTCTGAATTAGCTACGAATCGTTTGTCTTTATCTGTCTTTTTGAGTTATGTATTTGTAAGAAAGGGATAAAACATAATTTAACTAAATCAGACCCGTAAAGTTTTATGAATAAGGGTTAGAATATAATCACTACGTTTTAAGGGGCGGGACTCGCAGTATTCAATAGTAAATACATTACGATACCCAAGTGTGAAATGTATGAATTACCTACCTACCGCACGTGTATCAACGTTTTACAGTACATAATTCCATGGCCCTGCACATTTTCGATATATGCACGTAAAGCGCTAATTACCGCACTAGTGCGGTAAAGTAGAACCATATTATGATGTATTTAAGTGTATTTTCTAGCTGTAGATTATTATAATTTACACAAGAATAAAGAAAACATCTCATACAAAAAAACTACACTCCGTCACATTTTTTGGGGACAAAAAACAAGAAAACGAAAAATATTTTGACCCACGTAAGGTGTATTCGGGTATTACCGAATGTGGGATAATTCCGAAATTCAGATGAAAATCACCCTTAATTCCATCATAATAAAAGTCTCTTTTCGGAATTATCCGACAGTTTTCGACATTCGGAATTACCCGAGTAAACCTTACCTACTCTCTTTCTAATGTAAAAAAAAACAGAGTATAGTTTCTTGTGAAGTTACATAGACCAAGAAAAACCTGCAACGATTTTGATAGCCCACACAGTGCAAGTGTTATTTACACGTCATAATTTCATAGAAGTTTGACGTTTAAAATAACACTTGCACGTGTGCTATCAAAATCGCTGCAGACTTTTCTCGGTCTGACTCTATCTACAGTATATCTCTGACCGTGGGTCTTTAAATGCAGGGCTTGATTTTACTCGCTAATCTGAGCTACTTTTATTATGGGACCAACCCTAAAATCGGGGAATTTTTTTTTGGGTTTTTCCATAAAAAACGTCGACATCTGATCAGCCAAAATGTATGGGTGAAAAAGTAAAAACTTTTTCGGGATTTCGGGGTTGGTGCCATAATAAAAGTAGCTCAGTTTAGCGAGTAGAATCGAGCCCTGGATTTAAAGCCCCATGGTCAGAGGCACGCTGTATAATAATGTTGTCTCTGGTTGAAGTTGTCTATTGTTCCCACTTCTTGAATTCAAGTCCGTCCGGTGGTTTGACCTCCACCTTGTCCTTGGCCACCTGGTTCCAATTCGTACTGAGCACCGTGCCTCCGGACTCCACCTGAAATTATATTATGTTAGAAATAGTTATTTGTTTTACTAGGGGACAAAGTTGTTGTTTAATTGCTCGTGCTAATAATACCTGAGCAAGCGAAAGATTCCAAAATTGAAAACTGGAATCTAGAGTGTTGCGAGGGTTAAACAAAATTTGCCCCCGAGTGAAACACAAAAATTTTCACCACACTAACCCGAAGCAAATACTAAATGTAGGTAAAATATCGAACAAAATCAAACCAAATCAAATCCAAATGAATGTTATTAAATATTTATCATCCAAAATCATCATTTCATTTAAAAGTCAATTCTACCAGCAAACATAAGAAAACAACTCAAAATTTGCATTTGATTACTTTGCCTCACATGTGAATAAAATGCAACTTTGCCATCAGTTTTTGAAGTGCAAAGTAAGCCTTTCCGAGCTGGTGTGGTGAAAAGGTTGTTACCTATAATCTTAGAGCATTTCGTCGGGTGACAAGCAAAACTCACAAAGTACTATCAAAAAATTTAAGTAACAATGCACTTTATTACACTTTTAACACGGTTTATTGGCCAATAATTTCAATGGTGTTAGTTAGTGAATTTTGCTTGTCACCCGACGATTTAGTAACCGGAGACGCCTTGGCTGTCATTTTCTGTACAAGGGGAGGGGCACGTCAATTTTTTTAATTCACAATAGCATCTAAACTATGATCTGACAAAGTATCAAACGGGAGGCGATGACTAAATTTATTTTTATTTTACGTGATTCGGTGGCTGCCATTCCTCAACCCACCAACGGAGGGGCAGCTGACGACCACATGGGTTCATCATACATAGCCGTTAATCACATATTGTACTTACAAAGCTCTTGTTCATGGCCCTCCGCACTTCGTCTGATCCCTCGCCGTATATCTTCTGGAAGAGCGCGTTGAGCGCCGCGTCTCCTTCAGGCTTTTCAATACACTACTACATTATTACACTACACTACTACATTATTACACTACGCTACAACTGCGCTATTGTACTTACAAAGCTCTTGTTCATAGCCCTCCGCACTTCGTCTGATCCTTCGCCGTATATCTTCTGGAAGAGCGCGTTGAGCGCCGCGTCTCCTTCAGGCTTTTCAATACACTACTACATTATTACACTACACTACTACATTATTACACTACGCTACAACTGCGCTATTGTACTTACAAAGCTCTTGTTCATAGCCCTCCGCACTTCGTCTGATCCTTCGCCGTATATCTTCTGGAAGAGCGCGTTGAGCGCCGCGTCTCCTTCAGGCTTTTCAATACACTACTACATTATTACACTACACTACTACATTATTACACTACGCTACAACTGCGCTATTGTACTTACAAAGCTCTTGTTCATAGCCCTCCGCACTTCGTCTGATCCTTCGCCGTATATCTTCTGGAAGAGCGCGTTGAGCGCCGCGTCTCCTTCAGGCTTTTCAATACACTACTACATTATTACACTACACTACTACATTATTACACTACGCTACAACTGCGCTATTGTACTTACAAAGCTCTTGTTCATAGCCCTCCGCACTTCGTCTGATCCTTCGCCGTATATCTTCTGGAAGAGCGCGTTGAGCGCCGCGTCTCCTTCAGGCTTTTCAATACACTACTACATTATTACACTACACTACTACATTATTACACTACGCTACAACTGCGCTATTGTACTTACAAAGCTCTTGTTCATAGCCCTCCGCACTTCGTCTGATCCTTCGCCGTATATCTTCTGGAAGAGCGCGTTGAGCGCCGCGTCTCCTTCGGGCTTTTCCTCTTCCTCCTGTTAATTGTACAGATATACAGATATGTATATATCGTTGTACCCACAACACAAGCCTTCTTGAGCTTACCGTGGGGCTTAGTCAATTAATGTAAGAAATGTCCTATAATATTTAATTATTTACTTGTATGTGAAAATTCAAAATGTTAAAATATGATCAATTTGACCTGCAACCGACCGATCTCAAGGGTCCAGTCTGAAAACCAGCGCTAGGCCCTCTGCTTCGAGTGCTTGGCATATCGCTGGCCCAATGTAATATTGGGTTCTATGTTTCACTTTTATCGAATTGAAATTTGAACATTGTCAGTGACATTAAGTCGAATTTCAACTATCTTGAAAATGTAACATAATATTACATGCCCTGTAATATTGGACCATCGATATGCTGAGATTGGAGCCCATTGCCCAATCTTTCGTGTATAATTGCCTATTTTTCTAATTAATTTGTACCTATTTTATTATTTAAGTTTTATATCTTGAACTTAGTTGATAAGGTATTTTTTGTGGCAATAAATATTTTTCTGATTCTGATAAACATACCATTTTCTTAATTTCCTTCTCTATCTTATCCCAGTCTTTTTTGTATATTTTCGGTGGCGCAGGGGGCCCGGAAGCATCTATGACGGCTGAAAAAAAGATAAAATATATTAGTTAAAAACCTGAGGCCAATCCGATCTTATATTGTGTCATCAAAATTATATCTAAATGATGTCAGTCAGGCGTTGCGATCGTACCGGTCGTATAGGGACCGTGCGCGTTGGAGGGCCTGCCATCTTGTGGCCTGAATCGGAAACATGTGCACATGTACATTGCCAAAGCAAGTGCTACCATCTACCGTTCTGATCGGTTCCCTGTGCATAGTAGTAGGTTCTGCCATCTAGTGGGTTACATCGGAAGGATAAACGACACATTTACGCCTCGCGCCAAAAATCTGACGGCTCCTATGCTGCCCCCTATAGTTCATGCACGGGGCCTATTGACGCGAGCGAAACATCTTTTGGATATTATTTGGATGTAATAATTCACAATGTAAGTTTAGCTGGTGCCCCGTTGGTTGAGCAATGGTAGGCACTCAACCATACATAAAACAAATATTTTCTAAAAAGCTAAATTTTGTGTGATGTAACTGATGTAATTACCTAATGGATGACCCCTGAAACAAGTGCGAGTCGGACTCGCGCACGAAGGATTCCGTACCATTACGCAAAAAACGGCAAAAAAATTCACGTTTGTTGTATGGGAGCCCCACTTAAATATTTATTATATTCCGTTTTTAGTATTTGTTGTTATAGCGGCAACAGAAATACATCTGTGAAAATTTCAACTGCCTAGCTATCACGGTTCATGAGATACAGCATGATGACAGACAGACAGATGGGCAGACAGACAGACAAACGGACAGTGGAGTCTTAGTAATTGGGTACGGAACCCTAATAAAAGCTTCTAAAAAGAGTCCTACTTACCTTGTGGAATAGCTTTCACTTTCTCCTCATTCCCCTCTCCCTCCAGCTTGGCCCATCGTAACCCCTCCTTTTTTCTTAACTTCACCTCTATCTTGGACGGTGACACTACGTGGGTGCTCATAGAGGGAATAACCTCATGTGCTAGTTCTAATTCTAGACTGTATTCGGCGTCTGTGTTTGGTAGTGGGCCGGACACTGAGAGCTAAAAAAGAACAATCATTACATTTTTGCTCGGCCTACTCTGCCATCACAGAAGGCATAGTCATAAAAATGGCTAATATATTAACCTCCTAATAAAGTCCCTGCGTAAAATTTTTTGTACATTCCAAAATCTATTTTGAACTTTTATTGTGTTGTCCTTCTGGGTCTCAGGAGGATAAGGAAGATAGCTGCTGCGCTATTAGAACCGCTGGTGGCCTAGCGGTAAGAGCGTGCGACTTTCAATCCGGAGGTCGCGGGTTCAAACCGTTTTTCGGAACTTATGTACGAAATATCATCGATATTTACCAGTTTCTTTACTTACTTTTGGTGAAGGAAAACATCGTGAGGAAACCGGACTAATCCCAATAAGGCCTAGTTTCGCCTTTGGGTTGGAAGGTCAGATGGCAGTCGCTTTCGTAAAAACTAGCGCCTACGTCAACTCTTGGGATTAGTTGTCAAGCGGACCCCAGGCTCTCATAGCAAAATAAAATATAATAAAATCTTACTGAGTTAACTATGTAAGTACCTAGATACATACAAACAACATACAAGAGTGAGACATACAAAATACTAACCCAACACTAAGACTCAAAGATTTCCATAAGATGCTAGAACTCAATAACAACAACCATCTGAACAGGGTGGTCAGAGCTTGGAACAAACTCCCAGAGGACGAAAGATGCGACTCTCAGAATACACAGCAGCTGTCATAAACATCTGAAGAAGATGTAAAGGCCAATGATGATGATAGCCTTTTCTTCCATATCCATTTTAGTTTGGCTATGTATTTTTGAACTAGTTGTTTTATTTGTTTATATGGATCCCTCTCTGGGTGAAGGCCTCCTCCAGTTTTTTCCAACTTTCTCTGTCTTCTCCTGTCTCCATCCAATACATACACATAATAAACTAGATATGCACAATGCAAACTCTACTCAACACTGAAAACTCGGTTGATGGCTCTGGATACAGACATTTTCAGTTATTTCAACTGCCTGCCCGCTTCACATATAATTGTTAAATTACTTACACTGCGGTCTCCATAATGCACTTTCACCTTGTCCGCAGGAGCATTCTTGAGTAGAATGGTGACCACCACCTGTGCGTCTGTCTGGTACCAGTCATGCTTGATTTTTGGCTTCTGGAAATTTAAATTGTAACAAGTCAAATTAAAGAAATCAAGAGTGTTGCCAGCCAATGGACCAGGGGGGCAGGCAAGTCGTTATTGCCAAAGGCCTAGCGGTTATACTCAAACCCCAGATATTTCATGGAAATAGTAACTTTTATATTTATTATTTTATGTTTCTTTCCTGTTTCTTTATTTTATTTTTTGTCTGTTACCTTCCGTGATTATTTCTCACTTGATGGTCTCATCGGAAGATCAGCGCTGGAAGTCGCCAGCAACATGCTGAGATGGGACCATTTCGTGACACTTTATTTTTACTGTTTTTCTATGTATGTCTTATTGTCTGTGTGTTTACGAATAAAAACTATTCTATTCTATATTTATTTCTTGAAATACTGTGCCGGTAACCCAAACGCAAAGTGTCAGGGTTTCTCCCAGACACTCATAATCCTGTCTAGATACCTGAATAAGTTTCAAGCTAGGACAGACGCAGATGTACCTAGCCAGTCATGATATCATTGTCAGTAGAAGTAAAAAATAAAGTGCAAATATTAGCGTAGTTCAACTTCAAATTCAAAATGACTGATGTCATGCTCCGCGCCCGTGTTATTATTACGAGTAAAGCCCCGGACAAAGTCAAAACAAAGAGATAACCTTCTGCATCACTATGCAGTATTATTTACTAAACTTTAAGGCCAAAACAGCTTAGGTCTATCAAATATATTATTCTAAATCAATGAATAAGGAAATAAGACAATTATTACGCTTAAATTTACCATAAACATTCGCCCAGAATTATAAACAGAATGGTCGAGCGAAATGTTAAGGAATTATCATAAAATAAAACATTACAATAGTGGATGGATAAAAAGCTGTACTTACATTTAAACTAGTGTTTTCTGCAGTATCAGTCATGTTAGGGACTTTTAATCTCTCCCGTGGGCAACGAATGTTTGGAAATTTCTAGCACCGCATTCGACAAAAATAGTTTTTTCTGGAACTGACAGTTGACATTGATAGCCAAAGTACAATGTTGTCAGTTGTAAGGCTAAGCGCGCACCACGACTTTTTGTCGCGCGATAATTTAGTCGCAG
The DNA here is from genome assembly GCF_910591565.1 of Cydia splendana. Classification (NCBI taxonomy): domain Eukaryota; kingdom Metazoa; phylum Arthropoda; class Insecta; order Lepidoptera; family Tortricidae; genus Cydia; species Cydia splendana. The sequence continues at coordinate 5,959,982 of NC_085986.1, forward strand.
AAATGTAACGTATGAGTTTATATGGCAGTGCGCGCATATGCGACAAAAAAATCGCAGCGATTTTAAAATTGTGATTTGTCACATTTTTCCGCGACTGCTCGCGACGCGATTGTCGCAAAGTGAATTGCAGCATACGGAGTTGTATGGCCCCGCGCGCACTGCGATAATAAAATCGCACCCGGACCTCAGTCGGCATATCGCTCTCCAAGCGTCAACATGTCGGAACCTGCTGCTGAAGATGCTAGATGTTGACCATTTAATTATGGAAATAGAAGGAGATCACCTTTGTGGTATAAATACTCAAAGTCATACAGCGATCACATATTAAAGACGTTTCATGACAAACGACTCGTACGAAATCCATGTTGAGAATGAACAAACCGCGACTTTTTCATCGCAGTGCGCGCAGTGAATTTTCTGCGATATATTACAGCGCGATTCTAAAATCGTGTCGCAAAAACTAAAATCGTGGTGCGCGCTTAGGCTTACATTACAGCCATAGATATAATATACTTAAAGACTAGTGTACGATTAACAATGTGGAACCACGTTGCTGTATGTCGATAAAGTCATATCGATAAACTATCGACATTTCTTGCAATTTTAATTTTACTTCAAAGGTTTAACGATACCTAAAATGAACAAAAACGCTTTTATTCATTATTATGGTTATCAGATCACAATTTTATCATCACGCTCCAGCAGGGAACCAAGGGAAAGTTCAGATATTTAATTAAAATACATAAATACCTACTAAAGTATGTGTTCCGCAATAATTAAATTATTATATTATATTATAATATATTCATTATCCATTAGCATTTCAATTATGTTTCACGAAGATATTGAAGCTTCAATTAATCGCCATTCCGTTCCGCTGTGTAGCGTTTATCGATATATAACATGATTAAAATCGACTTTTCACATCCCTAAAAGAGCACACATATACGTTTTTACGCACACATACACAACTTGATACCATCTACAACGGGGACTCCTTGATTTGAAGTTCATCTTGTCAACAGTATGGTTGTCCTTTTTTGACAAACGGCATTTTTAAAAGAGCAAGGAGAAAGAACTGATACTAGTTGCTGCGCCGTCAAAGAGAACAGACAACGTTGGGGCCTTGATTACAGCAAATTTTATTGTATCCGCAGTTTACATTCGCGTGCGAGCCACGAGCCGAGCCGCGAGCCGAGCCACGAGACACAAATGTAAGCGGTGGGCTCGTGGCTCGTCTCGCGGCACGGCTTGCATTCGCCTGGGCACGAGTTGGGCACGAGTCAAAGGGGCTTGCGATGGGCTCGCGCGGGACGCGCGCTTGTTTGTATACATTCGCGTTCGGCTGTCACTATGTTACAAGCCTTATACCGTGCCGTTTGTGTTTAAAATCGATTTGCTCGACGAGCTTACAAGCTGTGGCCGAGATACGAGACAAGCCACTAGCCGAGCCACAAGGCGAGACACGAGACGCAAATGTAAGCGGTGGGCTCGTGGCTCGTCTCGCGGCTCGGCTCGCGTTCGTCTGGCTCGCGTGGAGGAGCGGTTTTTTGGGCACAAGTTGGGCACGAGTTTTGACTGACACGGGGCTTGCGATGGGCTCACGCGGGACGCGCGCTTGTTGTTTACATTCGCGTTTGGCTGTCATTCTGTTACAAACCTTATACCGTACCGTTAGTGTTTAAAATCGATTAGCTCGAGTTACGAGCTGTGACCGAGACACGAGACTAGCCACGAGCCGAGCCACGAGGCGAGAGTGTAATCATTAGCTCGACGAGCTTACGAGCTCGAGAACACGATACCAGCCGCGGGCCGAGCCACGAGCCGCGAATGTAAATAAGCTTTATGCGATTTTAGTCTGTCACGTCATTACCGACGGTAGAAAAACGTGCCAAAAAAATAATATTCTTAGGTATGCAAATGCAATCATACGGCGAGCCAATTTCATTCTAGCGCCCACACCACCTGATTTGCAGATTGGCGAAAAATTGTTCCCGTCTGAACGGGCCTTTACAATCGAATAAGCCTGGTCGCACAAGCGAGACAGCGATATGCATTTGTAAAGCGACGTCCCGTTCCCACCTGTCATTCCGTACAATGTTCCGTACGGAAATCGGCACTCGCCACGCTTACTTCAATATTGGAATCTTTCGCTTGCTCGGGTACCGGGTACCAATATTAGCACAAGCGGATAAACAACAACTTTGCCCCCTTGTAAAACCAATATTTATTTTTAGTTAGTTAATAGTCTTAGAAATATCCTTAAGGAAATGGGCATCGTCTTAAAACTGACTCGAGTCTTGAGGAAATATGATGAATTACGTGTACATAATAGTATAACAACATTAAACGAATACTAGTCGAATTAGTTTTCGCAATGCGTGCTCTCGTTTTGCAAACACTAACGCTCCTAGCGCTTCTACACGAAGCCCGTTTTGACTCCGGAGGCCCTCTATGTGGCCAAAGTCCAAGACTATCAGGGAAAACTAAAAATGAAGTGAGTTCCACTGAGAAATCACAAATATACTTATTCGCAACATACGGAGAAGACATCACTCTGTACTGCTCTGCTGATGAGACGACGAATCTAGCTGTAGAAAGTGAAGGAAACTGCTTAGTGACAACTAGAGTGAATAGCACCACTGTTCAGCTGTTTATAGAGAAGCCTTACGTTGGAGGATACGAATATATTTGCAGGAGTGGAAGCTGCAGACGAAGTATAATTGTTAAAGTTATACCATCATTTTCAGTGAGATCACCGCGCGTTCGACACACACCAACTCCTGCAGGAGAGCGCGCCAAATACTTCGTTCCACGTGGGGATGTCTACGAGATGTTTTGTATCGGAAAAGAGCCACGCATTTACGACGATGGGCCTAAGCTGATGCCAACGGAATCTGTGAACTTAACTACGATCAAATTCAAAGCGCAGGCAAATTATTCTGGTATCAGCTTTTATACTTGCAGCAGTGAGGGATTCCGTGGACCTGGCAAGATAAATGAACTTCGTCTCATTATAGATTTCTATCCGGAGGCATATGACTTTAGCTGTATATCCTTCGACCTCCACTGGCATAAACTAGAGTGCTTATGGACGTCCTCAACTAAAGAAAACACATTTAAGTTGTTTTTAGTAGAGAGCAATGGAAGAACACATCTTCTCTGCTCATATGGCTCAGGAACGATTAAAATAGCCTGTTCTTCTGATAATCCTCAAGGTTCAGGAAAATTGCTGCTAGAAACTTGTAATCAAGTATTCTGTGATAACAAGACAATTACTATCGAGCGTACTTCGATAGTTAAACTGGAATCTCCTACTGAGTTACAGCTTTTAAACAGAACCTCGAACGGGGCACTAATAAAATGGTATTCAAAATTTTCCTGGTACAAAGAAAATATTTTCAAAGTGGAATACAGGTTGCTAGCATCACCCTGGCGGCAAGCGAACTCATCTTTAATACAAATTCCCCCTTACTCTGATTATTGTACTCTTCAACTATCCCTACCTTGTCCCGACGCGCATTACGAGGTACGAGTACATGTAAGACATAAGAACGCTTTAGAAGACAGATTTTGGTCAGATCCTACACCTTCTTTATTCTTCTTCACGGATTTGAGCTCCGACCAAGTGGATCCTGTATGTAACGCGGTTTTACAAGAACCTGACCCGATTACGTCCGTGGAGACGGCTTTGAATGAAATTGGTAAACTTATAAGGGAAACTACTAAAAGCAGAATGGCGTTGAGAGGTAAAATAAGTGACTTGCAGTTGAAGATAGCTAAGATCAAATTGCTGAGGGAGTTATAACAGAATAGAGCAGAAATATTTTTATTCGTAAACACGAATAAGGGGTCATCCATTAATTACGTCACACGAATTTCTAGGTTTTTTGACCCCTCCCCCCCTCCTTGTCACACTTGGTCACTTTTGGCAAACCCCTCCCCCCTAGTGTGACGTCACATTTCTTCAACGAAATCGGCAATTATTTATTTAATATTTTATCAAAATATTTTTGACAATAGAAATATTAGTAATTTTATAACCCAACACTGATTAAGAAATAAAATTAAACTAATTAAAACGATTATCGTTTCAAGAACTTGTTATTTAACTGTAAGCGAATAAAATAATTTAAATAAATTTTCGGTTACTGATGAAGTTAAAAGTGACGTCACAAAGTTTGTGACTCCCCCCTCCCCCTTGTCACAATATGTCACATTTTCTTGACCCCCTCCCTGCCCCTAAACGTGTGATGTAATTAATGGATGACCCCTAAAACACAATACATAATAAAACGTACAAAGAAGAAAGTGCCCCGAAATGGCCTCATCTCAGCATGTTGCTGGTGACTGGTGACCATCAAGTGAGAAAACACGGCAGGTAACAAGCAACAAGCCAAAAAGAAAGAAACATGAAATAAACAGAAATAAATTACATATAGAGGACAAATGATTATAACGGCTTGAAATAAAAGTAACGTGGCAGTGAGTGTTTTACGAGGTTATCCTCCTTTGAGTTATGTTAATGTTATTTTATGTGACCGTATGATTGAGTTTTTTTAAAAACATGTTTGATTTAAAAAAGCGGAGAGAATCGAGAATTAGATTATTACCACTTATGCCCATTGTGACAAAGCTGATAAATTATTGTTATTTTCCTTGAGCGAGAACAAAATACATAAAAACAGGATAACATACGAATATTATATTGAAATAATAATAATTTATAAATCTTAGTTTAAGGTAATGTTTCTGTCATACCCTTTTAGGGACCATGAGGCTTTTATAAATGCTGTAACAACTCTTGTGGTGCAATAAGCGGTTGATTGATTGAATAATATGCAGTTAACTGCCATAATTAGGCGGTTGACTGCAAATTGTTTATCTTATCGGTTATTTCCTGTTTCTTTGACAATAATTCGGAAAGCTCTTTAATTTTAGCTAGTTTTTCCTTTAAAGAATTTTTTATTTTATATTTTAGCGCCAGACTCTCCCTTATAATGTATTCTGTAAGCGTACACAATTCACAAGTAGCCGTTTCAGTGGATGTTCCTTCTGTTTGAGGGTTACACTCGCATTCCTCTTTCTGCAGTGTGTCCGCGACTACTTCTTGAGGCTCGGACCACAGCCGATCATCGCCTGCCTCCTGGAACCTAACGAATACTCTGACTTCGAACTGGGAGCTCGGGAACGGGAAAGGCAACTTGAACTTGCAAACTCGCCAGTCACAGTGCACTGTCGACGTGTTTCCCCGACGCCATTCTTCTCCGAAGGATGCCATTCTATACTCAACTTTGTAGAAACAGGTCTCACAAGCCACGTGGCTCCAGTACTCCGGAGTCTCAGGAGAACGGCCCCACACATGGCTACTCCACTCTAGAAGAGCGTCCGAAGCACTCGTACTTACCACAGTAAGATGAGATACCGGATTAAGTATTGTAATCGCGTTAGTGTTCATAGAATACGTCCGATTACTACATACAAATTGAGTACACACGACCAGTGTTAACAGCATCTCCTTATTATTAATATAAAGTGATCGATAGCTTTCCAAATCGATATTCCACTCGCAAGTGTCATTCGGGACTCCGGCTCTTTCGTCGCAAAGAATCGTCGCATCTTCATTGTGTACCGTATAGAACAACTTAAATCTGTCAACATCACCTAAATAGCTCCAGAAGCACTGAAGTGTGCTCCAGCTTAGGATGGAGCACCAAAAATGCTCACTGGCAGGGTAATAGTCCTCTGTGACTGTTATCATTTTGATGACATCATCGCTATTTGATCCTTTGCCAATGCAGTACAATTCCTTATCTCCTACACGGTCCGCATGAGCCACATGTTGAATTGTGCTTTTGTTGAAAATCTTCGTCTCTAGCACATTCTCTTTATCTTCAATACGTAGATTTGTAACATCGTTGCCGTTGCAGAATATCTCGTAATCTTCTCCTAATGGTACGAAGTAATCATGCCAACCATCGCTAACTTTATGTTGCACGCGTGACGCGATAACGGACATTTCTGGCACAATTTCAACAGTCAGAGCGTACTCGTCTTCGCAGCCATTATTGAAGTCGACGCAGCTATACGTGTAATAATCAACATCTGGTTTCACCACATGTAGTTCTATAGTTGTACTGTTGAGAACATTAAATTGAACTGGTTTATCGTTGTGTTTTATTCCCAAGTTTGCACTGTCATCGCTAGAGCAGTATAATGTCAGATCTTCTCCGTAAGCTTTCTCGTAATTGTCTTGATTGATTGGCATGTTTGCGTTTATCGCTATCTTTGGTGGGCGTTGATCATCGCACGCGTTGTCTAGATTGCGGGCGATGTTCTCATCTACATCGTAGTAATAGTACTCATCTTCAGGGCTGTCAGCAGTCTCAGGAGCAACACACACAGCGCCGCACAGTACCGCTAGCATCACCAACATCCTGGCAGTATTTTTCATCATGCACACGACTGCAGCTCAGCGTTTTGAACTACACTGAGTACTTAAATTACTTTGATTTTAGATGCATCAGTTCGGTCTTTATTTGCAATTATCCTTGACACATTCTTTCCGCTAAGTGTCATCGTCTACAAATAGCTGCTAATTTTATACATTATTATAAAGACGTAAGGTTCAATTAGGACATTAAGGACACTGTTGTTTTCCGCAAGTAAAAATACATGGTATAAGTATTATGTAACTTTATCCTGTACATGTATACATCGATTACTTTACGTCCGAGTTTAACATAACAACTGAAAAACGTTGAAAACGGCAAAATGCAAATTTTTGAAATACGAGCTATCGAATTGGGAATCTAGTGGGATTGACCACTCGTTTTTAATTCTATTAGTAGATTTTAAATGCCTAGTAGTGGAGATATTATTGAACGAAAAGCACGAAATCGAACGGTCGATTTTCAAAATGTACGAAAATCTATCTGGAAAGCGTCTTTTCTTTAGAAAAACTGTAGGTCGATCATAAATGTAAAAAAAAACATGTTTGTGTTTTAAATAATATTTATTTAATAATTTCTCCATAGCTAAGATTACAATTTCCTATACTATATTATATTTATATTTATATTTATATCACAAAACTTAAGTACTTCGTATAATAAATACAGTCGATTTTAGTCAATGAAAATTAAAATTTAAAAGAAAGCCGAATATCACTGGGTATAGAAACCATAGCAATATATCTCATATAATAATTATTTGTTTTACAAGGGGGCAAAAGGTTCGAAAAATGGATCTTGAGCGTTGCGAGGGTTTCAAAGCACGAGGGTTAAACAAAATTTGCCCCCGAGTGAAACACAAAATTTTTCACCACACCAACCCGAAGCAAATATTAAATGTATAATATCAAACAAAATCAAACCAAATCAAATGACTGTTATTAAATATTTATCATCCAAAATCATCATTTAAAATTCAATTATACCAGCAAACATAAGAAAAAAACACAAAATTTGCATTTCAATACTTTGCCTCACATGTGAATAAAATGCAACTTTGCTATCAGTTTTTGAAGTGCAAACTAAGGCTTTCCGAGCCGGTGTGGTGAAAAATTATTATTTTAATTTTTTTTACCAAAATAAATGGTCATAATGTGTTAACCTTGCCGTTCTTTTACAGGTACAGTCGACGTCAAACATATGTTTACACTTTTCGCCTTATTACAAAGGAGTGAGGTGCAAAAGTGTGAACATATTAACGTCGACAGTTGATTTTTTTTATTGAACCTAAAAGCTGCCTAAAACGATAATGTATGTTGTTTAATATAGATGGTCAAGCAGATCTTGTCAGTAGAAAAAGGCGGCAAATTTGAAAAATGTAGGCGCGAAGGGATATCGTCTCAAAGAAAATTTGAATTTCGCGCCTTTTTCTACTGACAAGATTTGCTTGGCCATCTATATATACATTTTCGGTAAGAGCCACCTCACACTGTTAGCGTCTCCCGAGCGTCGGCGTCTAGTCAACTCTATGGCTGCTGCTCGACGCAACGTTGGCGCAAATGCGCAGCGACGCCATTTTCCATAGCGCTGACAGGGGTGCGAAACTCATGACTTCGGTCAAACTCGGCTCCGCTCGGCTCAGCATTGCTCCGAGCAATTATTAGGGTTGGCACCACTTGACTTCCTTTTGCGTGCACGACCACAGATAAGATAATCACTTGATTTTTGACAACCCTAAATAGCCGAAAGGGATAGTGCCATATATTAGAAAGGGACAGCATGATTCGACCCTGAACCGCTGTCAAACTTCGTTTTTGTAGGAAGTTTCCTTTCTGTACGGTAGTACTATTAATTATTCTGTGGCGCTGACTAGACGCCGACGTTCAAAAGACGCTAGTGTAGGGGGCCTAAATGCTTCACAAATAAAGCTAACATGTAAGATCTACGCGTAAGAAAACAATTCTCATTAATGTATACATCATTTTGAGCTCTTAATGTGGGTAGTTATTTCTGATGCCGATATACCTTTAATAATAATCAAAATTGGCTCTAAGGTAAGCTTTAAAGGGAATGTATGGTTCTGGGTCTGTTTTAGTGCCACGTGCCACCTTACACTAGCGTCTTTTGAGCGTCGGCGTATAGTCAGCGCTATGACAAATGGCGTCGCTGTGCGGTTGCGGCAACGTTGCTTCGAGCAGCAGCCATAGAGTTGACTAGACGCTGACGCTCGGGAGACGCTAGTTTGGGGTGGTCCGTAGACCAAAATAATTTTTAGGGTAAACTACCGAATGATTGGCTTACATTATTTCTGCTAACTCAAAATATCTAGCCCGGATGCCGACACATCTCATCTTTGTTATTACTTTGGCATAATATGCTATTGCGTATATTCGAGTGCCTAGATTTTTCATGAGTTACTAATATTTGTAACTAAGTATTTGAAAAAATTTGGAGACTAGTACTTATACATATTATACTAGATGACGTTAATTATATGTGACGTTATCTATGAAAAGGGACCTTGTCGATGGCGTTTACGCCATTATTAACGGCGCTCCGATATAAATACAATGCCCCGCGACGCTGTGCGGCGTAAGCGCCATCGGCAATAGGGTCCCTTTTCATAGATAATGCCCCATATTTTTACCACGAGTTTCATGAATAGTGGAGCTAAATATCATAAATAAAAATCAATCAAAATCTAGTATAACATTTAGCATTTTTATAGCAACACCAAGGCACTCATTTTTTAATACTAGTAATTTTAAGTGTTAAAGTGCCATATTTTAAGATATGCGTGCCATAATCACATTAATGTATGCATATGTAACGTTCTCAATCAAAAGGTACCACTTTGCCGCTCACCATAACGACAAAATTTGCTTGTATCTTTATACGAATAACTTGTCAGAGCGTCCTTATGGCAAGCGACAATGTAGTACCCTTTTGATTGAGAATGTCACAATTATATGCACATAGTGTAGATCAAGCTATAATTACATTGCAAATACCGCTACCCATGCATTTGGCGCGAACATTTATCGTTTAAACTTTAGACAATTTATCTTTGCATAATAACGATATTATTTTCAGGTAATAGGTATGAAAATATGTACTAGTTGGTAGGGTGTTTCATTTTTCCGAATTTTCGATTTTCATCTGACTTTGATCGAATTCTTGTTCTAACTGATAAAATAATATTATACGTTAAAAAAAATTAAAATCGGTCAACATTTAGAGATGGCACAACATCAACAAAGATTTTTCAAATAACCAACGACTCTACATCGGAGGGTAGAAAATGGTTTAAGCGGATACCATCCAAGCGGAGAGTAGTGTGATACTGAACCTTCTACATATAAATAAATTTTAAAATTAGTAGTAAACTTGGATTTTGGTTACTCGATAAATGTTCTAATTAAGATTTTTCAGTTTTTCCACCTGTTTCCAAAGGAAAAGTGCTTTTATCGTGTTTTAGACGCAAAATTCAGTTTTCTCATTCGATTTTAGTATCAGTTCATTATATTTTGTCATTTTAGAACATAGTTCATTTTCATGCAATGTATGGGGTTCTCACTCTACCTTTTCAACTTGTGCAACCTCTAAACGTTATTCGATTCTTTCGAAAATTGAAATAGATTGTTTTTAGTGTGGGGAGACTCCATTGGTGAGCAAAGTCAGGAAAAATATTACAACTTTTTTTTCTCCATACAAAAGTGAATCACTCTACTAGTTGGCTATCGAAACTATACGAACATTTATAAAAAAAAAGAATACCCTCTTTGGACACTTTGCTGGGTTCCGCGGAGGGGCTAAGTACCACGAGTAAAGGTACCTTAGGGCGGTTGGCACTTACGCTATTATCAACGACGCTCAAATACTAATGCGGTGCTACATGACGTAAGCGCCGACCGCCATAAGGTACCTTTTCCCGTGGAGCGCCACAAATAGACACAAATTGTTGTAGATTTGAGAAAAATGCCAAGGAAAAATGTATGTGACTAAAAATGTATATCTCTCGCGTCGAATGATGGTCGTGACAGTTCATTTTTATACCGTATTTTTATTGCTAAAGATCGGTTTTCCTAGGATAGCGGTGCCGTCATATAGCGGCCGTCTCCATACTAAATAATACGGCTAAATATGGATGTCGTAGTATTTGTATGGAGACGGCCGCTATATGACGGCATGGCATCGCTATCCTAGGAAACTAGAGCATTACCTAAATGTTACATTACGAAATACCAAAGACATATGTAACTTCGTATAAGACGAATAAAGTCTAAGGAAAAAACGTGCCTCGGAATTCAAGTAAAAGTCATTCTCGAATAGATGCCGCACACACCTTTAGCCTATCCTCGGCTAGATGGCGTGACGACACCGTTTCATATTTAACAATTTTAACACATAGATATCAGTGAATGAACATGGATCAAAATGATATAAAAATAATAAAATCATTTATCCATATATATACATTTTTTGATAACTTTATACGTTTTCATTTTGAGTTTTAGTCGTGTGTCGATAGATGGCAGTAAATTTACAGTGACTACAAAATTTACAATGACAGGGCCCCTCTATACTATCTATTCTTTTTGGAAATACCTAATAGTTATTTGTTTTACAAAGGGGCAAAGTTATTGTTTAACCGCTAGTGCTAATATTGATACCCGAGCAAGCGTAAGATTCCAAAATTGAACCACGCTCAAGATTCCACTTTTCGAACCACTCACTATGCTGTGAGTGGTTCGAAAAATGGAATCTTGAGCGTTGCGAGGGTTTCAAAGCACGAGGGTTAAACAAAATTTGCCCCCGAGTACAACAAAATTTAACACAAAATTTTTCACCACACCAACCCGAAGCAAATATTAAATGTAAAATATCAAACAAAATCAAATTTAAATGAATGTTATTAAATATTTATCATCCAAAATCATCATTTAAAAGTCAATTCAACCAGCAAACATAAGAAAACAACTCAAAATTTGCATTTGATTACTTTGCCTCACATGTGAATAAAATGCAACTTTGCTATCAGTTTTTGAAGTGCAAAGTAAGCCTTCCCGAGCTGGTGTGGTGAAAATTAATATGCTAAACTTCAAATAACCTTTTACATATAACAGCTACTCGATATAGGTATATCGATATATGTGACGTCCCACGGTCAAAGGTACCTTATGGCGGGTATGGAGTTATGCATACCCCAGTAATCTACAATAAATAAGCTATCGATAACACAAAAGATCAACCTTCTAGGTTGCGTAGTTACAGAGATATGATTTTTTGAAAATAATGTTGTGAAATGAGCAACTTTACGATAGAGGTGTTTTAAGTTTAGCCGCCTAAAAAACTATGTTCCTGAAGTAAGTTACATAGTTGACTACAAATAATAATGCCTTATATATCTGAGATTAAAAAAATATTGCGACTTGTTCTGTAATGCAAATAGAAACTTTTGATATCGACTGATTTATGTGTATACTAACCAATCTCTTTAAAATAAAGTTTTATTTCATTTTCACGATTGATTGCAATGAGCTCTCAAGATTTAAATTTTATCTATTAGAAAACGACACTGACAGACAGTTTAAGCAAAAAACAATACCGATTTAGAGGTCAAAATTTATTTTCTGACTTTTTCATATAAAATCACAAAATTGAATATTTTTCGTTTAATGTGACACACAATCAATTTTTCTGAGCACATATGAAAGAAATTCTGTCATTCAAATGAAATAAATCCTAAAACCCCAACTAAATACTATATTTAACCCCTTATGCCACTTTAAACTTACATAACAATAACAGTATTTGCTCCATACATTTACAAAAAGGTACCTTATGGAAATAAATCTAATAATACATCACTACAAAATATCAATCATATTACAGTTTATCTTTTATGAATAGAAAATATTAATTTACATTAAACTGCCCCAAATTTAATTAGTTCTTCGTCATAATAATCTGAAAAAAGACCAATAATTTGTATGTAATGAAAAGGTACCTTGTGATTAAGTTACATGATGAGGCATGATGATGATGATGGAACAGTTAGGATAAACTAATAATATTTTGGGGTTAACCTGGTATAAATCGTCTATTTCTTATCAATAATATATTTCGGTTGCTATTGAAGATAAGCGGCATTGAGGTTCAATGACCTCAGATATTCCATAAGGTAATGCGTCGGGTATTGGCATTTTTCAGCAAACCAATGGCTGATTTACTGCATGCGACCAAACCAAATGAAGATTATTCTAGTTAAGAAAGACTTGACGAGAGTAACTTTGGTATAATAGCAGTCTACTTGGATTTGTGATGTCGGTCTATGTACGGTTATAATATTTGCGAGGCGCCCCAACCAGAACTGAAATTATCAAATTAGTTTTGCAGAATGCTAATACAGTTCTCTACCAAACTTCTTTTCCCGTATTGACTAGTTTTTTTGGGAATTTTCAATCTTTTTTCCATAAGGTACCTTTTCTACTAAACTCTGAGACGACATTACTAGGCTTATAACTAACTTATAACAAAAATGAAAACAGGTAAACAAAGGTTACGCATTAAGGTTTCAGATCACACAATAAAAAAAAATTGAGCATTTTTTCACCTCTTTACAAAACATTTCATATCTCCGAAACTAGAAACCCTCATAAGGTACCTTTTCCCGTGGAACGTCACATATAATAAGTTTATTTGCAGTTTAGTATATTAATTTAACTATTTAGAAAAGTAACATTTAAGCAATAAAAATACGGTAAAAACATATTACTGCATTTATTTTTTGAATAGGGGGTATTACTGCAATGTTATGCCGCCAGAGTGCAGCACTAAGATAGCTAGTAAACCATAGAGTAACTTATATGCCTTAAACTGTTTTGATGCATCAAGGCGGTTTGTTAACAAGGGCCTACCGGGAAACGTGAAAATCGAAATTTAGTTATCTGCCTCTTTATCGCTCGAATATGCAAGAGTGATAGAGAGGTTAAATAAATTAAATTAATAAATTTCGATTTTCTTGTTTCGCAGTAGACCCCAGATTGTGATGGATTGGATGCAGTGGCGCCCCCTACACCGAGTTTCGGGTAATTATGCCCAACCAAAAGACTGGAAGGAGCTGTCATATGGGCCATCATTAGACGCGATAGGTATTGGAACAGATATTTTAATATCGACTTTACTAACCTAACCCCTGTATGGTTAACAAGGTTCCGACAGTTTAATCCTTTACCTGGCTAAGGGCTATATATCCCACATACGACACTTCAAACATGTCAATTGTGTTCTATTATAGACCTGTCCAGACGGGGACAATTTTTCGCCGATCTGATTAAATTGTCCGATCAAATCAGGCCGTGCGGACTCTACTCCAATTTGGCTCGCCGATTATGACCGATATATCCGATAAAATGGGGTGCAGGAATACCAAATTGGCGTTTGAGTCCGCACGGCCTGATTTGATCGGACAATTTAATCAGATTTGCGAAAAATTGTCCCCGTATGGACAGGCCTTTAGACTGACATTCGATTGTCATTTTTGAACGGTCAGCCTAGTAAAGACTTGACGAGAGTAACTTTGGTATAATAGCAGTCTACTTGGATTTGTGATGTCGGTCTATGTACGGTTATAATATTTGCGAGGCGCCCCAACCAGAACTGAAATTATCAAATTAGTTTTGCAGAATGCTAATACAGTTCTCTACCAAACTTCTTTTCCCGTATTGACTAGTTTTTTTGGGAATTTTCAATCTTTTTTCCATAAGGTACCTTTTCTACTAAACTCTGAGACGACATTACTAGGCTTATAACTAACTTATAACAAAAATGAAAACAGGTAAACAAAGGTTACGCATTAAGGTTTCAGATCACACAATAAAAAAAAATTGAGCATTTTTTCACCTCTTTACAAAACATTTCATATCTCCGAAACTAGAAACCCTCATAAGGTACCTTTTCCCGTGGAACGTCACATATAATAAGTTTATTTGCAGTTTAGTATATTAATTTAACTATTTAGAAAAGTAACATTTAAGCAATAAAAATACGGTAAAAACATATTACTGCATTTATTTTTTGAATAGGGGGTATTACTGCAATGTTATGCCGCCAGAGTGCAGCACTAAGATAGCTAGTAAACCATAGAGTAACTTATATGCCTTAAACTGTTTTGATGCATCAAGGCGGTTTGTTAACAAGGGCCTACCGGGAAACGTGAAAATCGAAATTTAGTTATCTGCCTCTTTATCGCTCGAATATGCAAGAGTGATAGAGAGGTTAAATAAATTAAATTAATAAATTTCGATTTTCTTGTTTCGCAGTAGACCCCAGATTGTGATGGATTGGATGCAGTGGCGCCCCCTACACCGAGTTTCGGGTAATTATGCCCAACCAAAAGACTGGAAGGAGCTGTCATATGGGCCATCATTAGACGCGATAGGTATTGGAACAGATATTTTAATATCGACTTTACTAACCTAACCCCTGTATGGTTAACAAGGTTCCGACAGTTTAATCCTTTACCTGGCTAAGGGCTATATATCCCACATACGACACTTCAAACATGTCAATTGTGTTCTATTATAGACCTGTCCAGACGGGGACAATTTTTCGCCGATCTGATTAAATTGTCCGATCAAATCAGGCCGTGCGGACTCTACTCCAATTTGGCTCGCCGATTATGACCGATATATCCGATAAAATGGGGTGCAGGAATACCAAATTGGCGTTTGAGTCCGCACGGCCTGATTTGATCGGACAATTTAATCAGATTTGCGAAAAATTGTCCCCGTATGGACAGGCCTTTAGACTGACATTCGATTGTCATTTTTGAACGGTCAGCCTAGTAAAGGGTTAACAATATGATTGTGATTTTAATGTCTACATACATATACGTTTTTATTCAAGTTAGGAAAATTACAAAATCTTTGTACTGTGTCCCTTTTTTTCTAAAACGCGTTTTTTGCAAGCGTTTTTGTACTTAATACTTAAGTACTAAGATCACATACCTTATTTTACAGACAAAAAATGGAACTAGGTTCAGAATCACTTTTTTGCATGGAAAACAGCGAAAAATTGGAAACACATCTACATACAAGGAACTTAGATTTTTTTCAAAAAAGGACCAGACTTTTTTTGGAAAATTTCGCCTAAAAAGAATATTTCAATAGTTAAACATCCTATACGCAAACATCCAGTACAAAAGAAGATTATATAATAAACAAATAAAATGCTTTGAAGTAATAATACTACTATGATTTTGTAATTAAAACTTAGGTAATGAAGTACACACAATTGTTTTCCATCGTATTTTCTCGGAAACATTCGTATTTGTCATGCTACTTCAGTCAACGTCAGTACTTTTTGTACCGAGACTGACTGAAACAGCAAGACGCGTTCGTACGTTTCCGTGAAAATACGATGGAAAATAAACTATGCACTACATCTGTACAGCCTGATAAAAAAATTGAAAGACTACAACGTTGTTTTTGACGCACAGATAATATGTGACGTTATCTAAGAAAAGGCACCTTATTGTCGATGGCGCTTACGTCATTATTAACGATGCTCCGATATAAATACAATGCCGCGCGACGCTGTGCGGCGTAGGCGCCATCGACAATAAGGTCCCTTTTCATAGAGAATGCCCCAAATCAATGTTGAAACACTGTCAAATTTCAATGTGCCTAACATGACTTTTCATATTTACATATTTCAGTAAAACATTGACAAATCTTACATATTTAATTTACATAATAAATGGTGATGTCAAATGGTACATAAAAACCTATAAAACGAGTACCCAGTAAGCAACATTCGTATGTTTTGTGCACACTTAAATCTAATTTGCTATTTTATAATTATAATTATCAGATATTCGAAATAATACTTTATTTATTATTTGAAATGGAGCACAAGTGATGAAATGATATGTGACGCTATCTATGAAAAGGGACCTTATTGTCGATGGCGCTTACGCCATTATGAACGATGCTCCGATATAAATTCAATGTCGCGCGACGCTGTGCGGCGTAAGCGCCATCGACAATAAGGTCCCTGTTCATAGATAATGCCCCATATATTTAAACGATCTCCAACAGATTAGGTATACATATTAAATTTACTAAAAAGTGTGTTCATATTTCATATAAATCTAACCTAAAAATTCTACCCAAATTCTCAATTTCATTTTCTCTCGACTTTTCACATATACAAAACTCCGTTTCACTATTTACCAAACATTGTATTTTGCCAAAGGCCTATGTACATACGCTAGTACTAAAAACCTTGGATATAATATAACAATAAAAATACCAATAAAGTGTTATTAAAAATACCAATAAGTCTTGCTAACTATGTAAACAAACCGCCATATTGAAACTGTCACTGAATGATGATTTCAGTATGGCGGTTTGCTTACATAGAGCAAGTTCCATAGAATGACACTGTAGAAAAGACTTCTGAAACTAGGTATTTCAAATGGTTAAGTGGAGTGTGGAGTGAGTCAAATGTGACGTTTCTTCAAACAAAAACGTCACTTTTGACACTGACACATCTAATCCATATCGTTTCTAAATCTACTGACTACTGACGTATCTTAAAGTTCGAATCGGGCAGTTAGGTTTTAAATATTGTATGGAATTTGTTTTTCACTCCGAAGTCTTACGATATGCAATAAATCTAAAAAATCATACAGGGCATAGACTGACATGTCTATACAAATTCGCGTTAGACCAATATTCAGCGACATCTATTGGACGGAAGTTGAATGATTTTCTCTTGAGGTCTAAGCACCGAACAAAAAAATTGAGGACAATTTTACACAGATCGACTTTACCCTTAACTAAGGTGGCATTCTATCTGTTCAATATCTTTGTCCAATGTGTATTGCATCTCACAATTTGCTTTAATGAGAGAGTGAGACGCGATGACACAGGTGGAATACCACCCTAAGCAAACCGAGTTTATAGCAATTATTTCATGCAACCGATGATGCCAAAAATGCGGGGGTGCCCGGGACGAGGTGAGCGAAGTCCCGTGCCGTGATTGGTCCGTTCAAACGACGAACGAGTTCACGGACGTCACACAAAGACACTTTCGACTCGAACATGGAGTAAAATTACCGTATGCGTGGCAGAGGGGGTAGCGCGACTATGCTAAGTCTGGAGGATGTTTTGTCTGTGGTACTAGGCGACGATGCCGGCGATATACATATTTATATATATCGGCAACAAATATTCGTGAAGGCCACAGAAATAAATGCCCTTACCGGGATTCGAACCCAGCACGTCCTGCTTCGTAGGCAAGCTCCCTTCCAACTAGGCTAGCCGTAATAGTTGGAAGCAACGAGATTAGAGTGGTATTGAGTTACTGTCACGGTAATTATGTAGCCACATTACATTTACTGCCATCTTTCGACAGAAGATTAAAATTTTTAGAACGCCATTTGACTTTGATCCTTATTCTTTCACTGATATGTGTTAATTTGTTAAATATCAAAAAGTAACTCGACACCATGCCAAAGGTATGGTGCAATCTTTTCGAGCGATGGCGCCATACCTTTGGCCTGCTGTTTTAATCTTCTGTCCAAAGATGGCTGTAAATTTTGTGGCTACCAAGGCTCGGAACCGGTTTTTTCTTCATACAAAAATACCGGTATTATTACGTTCTTTTTCGTTCTTTGGTTTATTATTTCATTTTTGATGGGTCAATTTAATAATACGAAGTCGTTACCTAAATACATGACATGATTCAGTTTTACGGAAAGAGCATACAATATTGAGATGTTATGGGATTTAAAAAATAACCGGTTCAGAGCCCTGGTGGCTACATTTTTTGGTGGCTACAAATTTACTTTGACAATCCACCTCAATTGCAAATTCTCTTTGGTTGGAACTAAAACCTCTGGACAAAATCACTACTTTCTCTCAATAGATGGCGCTGCTGAACCAGATTTTGAAACCAGAGATAGAAAATGGATGGAACTGGTAGATGTGAAAGACGTAATTTGTTTTAAATCTTTATTAAGATAAAATTACGCCCCTTCTATTCGTATTATGTGCTTTGGTTGACATATCGCAGTCGATTTCAAATAAATACATCAAGGTGTTTCCAGCGACTTTTTTTATAAGGTCAATGTGGATAATTCCGTTATAGGGGCTGGGGCTACTCCGTCCACGATTTATTTCTTTGATTTTCAATCGT
This sequence comes from Cydia splendana, assembly GCF_910591565.1. Classification (NCBI taxonomy): domain Eukaryota; kingdom Metazoa; phylum Arthropoda; class Insecta; order Lepidoptera; family Tortricidae; genus Cydia; species Cydia splendana. The sequence goes on from NC_085986.1 coordinate 5,978,641, forward strand.
AGGAAAAAAACCATTTGCTTTTGATTGCCGAAACTAAAAGCAATTGCTGCTTTGTTGACGAAATTATCAACAGAGGTCGGACAAATCATCGCAAAACCACCAAAAATCATTTATATGTCAAAATAGGACAAGATTTATTAAACTCATATTATGTACACAGTATCTTTATAAAATTTCCACATTATACTCAAAAACTGCAGTTCAAAATTGTTAAAACAATTGTATCGTGTTCCATACCATATTTGTTTTTGCGATAAATTGTCCGAACTCTGATTATCAATGTTGTTCGTTGTTCGAGAAAAATGCTAGTGGACGGAATAGGCCCTATGACGGAATTAGCCACATTGACCTTAGTTTTAGTTACAACCGTGCGAAGACGGGGACAGTTTGGTATATTTTTCTAAGGGCCACTTGCACCATTCACTAACCCGGGGTTAACTGGTTAAACCTGGAGTTGCCATGGTTTCCAGTACAATTCGACACTGGGTTAATGGTTTAACCGCTTAACCCCGGGTTAGCGGGATGGTGCAAGTGGCGCTAAGTTGCCTTACTGGTATTGGTACATTCTATCAAAGATACATTGATTGAGTTAAGATGCGTAAAATCTAAGACAATTTCGTGCTTCGAATTTGACAGGTAAACGAGATGGCGCTGTACGCTGGACACCATACATTATGCGGTACCTCTGATTGACAATAGGGAGTATACTGCAATGTTCTGCCGCCAGAGTGCAGCACTAGCTCCTCTAGTAAACCATAGAGTACATACTGTGCCTTAAACTGTTTTTTGGCAAGTTTTCACACACATTAAAATATGACATTGATGCATCAAGGCGGTTTGTTAACAAGGGCCTATCGCGAAACGCGAAAATCGACATTTAGTTATCTGCCTCTATATCGCTCGAATATGCAAGAGCGATAGAGAGGTTAGACAACGAAATTTCGTTTTTCTTGTTTCGCGGTAGACCCCCAGATTGTGACGGATAGTGGCAGTGGCGCCTCCTACGCAGAATCTCGCGTAATATTCCCTATTCTGTGACCGCTTAACATATGGCGCAGTACAGCGCCATCTGTTATATATGTCAAACTTAGGGGCACATGTTTTTCTTAGACTTTACCTCTCTATTATAATCAATTCTCTTTGTACAATATTTAAATATCAAACGTCCAAGGATTCCACCGAAAGCGTATCGCACTGCACTCATATGTCTACCTCGCAGATCTTTCTCTTCTGTGGTCCGAACTTATCTTTCTTAACTTCCTGTTTCATCCGGATGTACGATTCGAGACGGGTCATGGCGAATTCCTGAAAAAAAAAAACATTTATCACATTACAGTAAAATTCCAGTTAATCTAAACATGGGTTCTCCTAAGGCTCTCCTATATAAGAATAGGTCCAAAATTCGCCCGTGAAATTTGAACCTATAATATAGGAAATATAGTTGATTTTGTTTTGTAAGAGCGCTGGTGACCTAGCGGTAAGAGCATGCGACTTTCAATCCAGGCGGTCCCGGATTCGAACCCCGGCTCGTACTAATGAGTTTTTCGGAACTTATGTACGAAATATCATTCGATATTTACCAGTCACTTTTCGGAGAAGGAAAACATCGTGAGGAAACCGGACTTATCCAATAAGGCCTAATTTACCCTCTGGGTTGGAAGGTCAGATGGCAGTCGCTTTCGTAAAAGCTAGTGTCCACGAAAATTCCTGGGATTAGTTGCCAAGCGGACCCCAGGCATCCATGAGCCGTGGCAAAATGCCGGGACAACGTGAGGAAGATGATGATACTTTATTACCCAATAACCGAAGGGGATCTGGCTCTTACTGGCATTGACGATAGACCACAGACACCACATCAGGATGCGTCGTGATCGTGAACGCGTCCAATTGGTTGAGCAGATGATTCACATCATCGATAGATGGCGTTGCATCCTTCGCGTAGTAAGTAGTTAAGGCGAAAAATTCCTTTATAAATATGGACTTACCCAATAACCGAAGGGGATCTGGCTCTTACTGGCATTGACGATAGACCACAGACACCACATCAGGATGCGTCGTGATCGTGAACGCGTCCAATTGGTTGAGCAGATGATTCACATCATCGATAGATGGCGTTGCATCCTTCGCGTAGTAAGTAGTTAAGGTGAAAAATTCCTTTATAAATATGGACTTACCCAATAACCGAAGGGGATCTGGCTTTTACTGGCATTGACAATAGACCACAGACACCACATCAGATGCGTCGCGATCGTGAACGCGTCAACCTCGTTGAGTAGATGATTCACATCGTCGATAGATGGCGTTGCGTCCTTCGCGTCGTTCGCGTAGTAGTTGTAGTGCTTTAGATATTCACGGATGAATATTTCCTATGGAAATTTTGAGAGGTTTTAGTGTTTTTGGCAAAGTTTAAATATTTTATGGGATCTATGGGTAAATTCGTGATCAAGAAGAAATGTTGAACTGTTAAAAGAATGTTAGCTTTAGAGGATAATCTTAAAGTTAGTAATTTTTTATGATATCAAATTAAAAATTTAAAAAAAAAGACTCAACTTATGCACTAACAATAAAAGAATCAGCTATTTTTATTTGAGATTTTTTGAGTTTTGTTTTGGCAAAATTAAAGTCAGTCCGACACTTTTTTTTTCAATAAATACATATATGAAATATCTTTAAAATAGCGCACATTGAACAATAGGGTATTATACTGTATTTCAAATAAATTATTTTTCACCTTGCATGAAATAAAGCATCAGATAATTATTAGAAAAACACAGATAGGAGTTATTTTTAAACACAAGTTCTATTTAATAAATCGGATAGAAATATAAAAAGTACGATGTAATGTTTCATATAAATTCCATATTAGCAAATCGTTTTGACAGTTCTAAAAAAGTAACTGATTTGACTAGTAGGAAAATACCCTATTGTCAATGTTAAGCTAGTAAAATATTCACTAAAACAAAATATTAAATGAAATTAAGTGATTGGCTTTTTATTTTATTTTATATTGGGTTCCAAATTAGTCATATCAACAATGCCCACATCATGGGCATAGGATAAAGCGGTTCTCACGAAAAAAGTGTACTACCTATTTACTTTTTTCAAAAACTTGAACTTTTAGGTTATCAACCACAATTTACTTTACAATATATGTAATAGCGTACAACATAATGTTCGTTTGACTCGAGAGTCCCAAGGACTATTGAATATAAACGAAGAAAAAAATTTCTTCAGTCTTCCATAAAAATATTAGTCATTTAGAGGTGGAGAAGTGAGTCTTCTCCTTCTCCGAGACCACGGGGACAACGCCGTCCTCGAAACGTCGGAGGTAAATCTTTAAACTTAAATACGCGATTAAGTCCCTTTGTGTAGTTTGATAAAGTAAATGGTAGTTACACGTTTTTTCTGAAAACTCACAAAAATGTATTTTTTGTGCTCCGTACTAAAAAGGAGTACTTATTTTTATAGAAATTTGGTACTAAACAGTTAAAGTATTTCATACATCTTGTCTAAGTATGAACCGTTAAGCCGAAAAAAATATAAGTGGTCCAGTGTTACAAAAAAGATTTCGCGTTACATATTTCACTGTTCAAGTATGTATGTAGTCATCAAAAGTAACGGATCAGAGGATGCGTCAAAAGTAGTCTGTCGATTTGTAGCAGGCCCCGACGGCTAATCCTTTGTCTATTTTTAAGTAGACCCGCTCGTGCTACCACCTGCATAATAAAATCGCGTCATCATACAAAGGCGCGTTATCGGAGAGCGCACCAACACTGTTTTTTTGAGCGTTGGACTAGCCCGCGCTCAGGTGCCAATCAGAATAATTAAGACCCTTTTTGCAGGTAAGTAGCACGTGCGGTTTTACATAAGAATAGACAAAGGATTAGCCGTCGGGGCCAGCTACGAATCGACAGACTATATCTACAATTATCGAATGACTTCTCAAACAGAGATATGTCTTTATATGTAGAACAATTAGAACGAATACGAGCTGTAGAAATATATCTTTAATTTGTAATTCAACTATGAAACGAAATATTTAAGACATAAAATGTAAACCGCGAAAAACCTAAACAAAACCGGTTAATTGTATGATATAGTTACCGGTTTCATATTAACCGGTTAATGACAGACGATTTAACGTACTCTTTTCTTGGCAACATATCACAGATTTAGGTATACATCCCATTATTCGATTATTTCGTAGTCTTTTTGTTTTATAAAATGCAACCACCGTGGCTTTAACTCACGATTTTTTTTAATTTACCAAGAAAAGGGTTAAAAAATTAATTCAATTAATCCGAAGGTTTAGAACGAAATCTTTTTAATGTAACACCACCGATGCTCGCGTTTATTTATGTGAATGATCACACAAAACTCGTCAGAAACAGACGGATTTTGAATCAGATCAAGCTAACTACGCATGGCATTTGAGATGGCAAAGTGTGAGAATGTCATCCATTTATGTCAAGTTTCTATAAAAATATGACGTTTATAATAACACTTCCTCACTTTTTCTATTCAAGTCGGTGCAAACTTAGCTTAGACCGACTATCAATAAACGCGAACATCGAACAAATAAATTTAGAAAACCGACACTCGTTCAAAAATTATACTTTTTTTTCGCTCGGAGGCGGCGCCATTTTGAAATACCGTAGGTGGTCCTCAGCCGAGTTGTCTATGGGACACCATAGAGCTCCGGGTCTAAAAATGAAGCATAAACACACAAGCTGCGTAGTGGCAGAATCCCCCCCAAAATACCAGTTTTTGATTGTGGCAACACTAGTCCAAATTCAAATTTTAAAAATAATCGCATGTAGGCCTCGACTGCCTCGAGGGCTTTCACATAAAAAAAATATATAGCAAGATTTATAAATACATCAGCCTGTCGGTAAGCATTGCAATGTAATAATTTTATGGTTTAGAACTTTAGAAAGTTAGATTTTTAATAGAATGTAAATAATTTATTGGGTGTTGCCGCAACCAGAATAATGTTTCACTTAAATATTTTCCTTTGTTCTAAAAAATGAGTTTTTGTATGGAATTGGAATGGTTTTCAAATGTTTATGTGAAAGCTTCTAACCTTAATTGATTATGACTTGCAAGACATTGCAAGTGCGTCAAAAAACACATAAGTAGGGTCTATCAATTTTTTACCGTTTTTGTAGGCATGGTGAAGTGTTTTAGGTTGCTATCGCTACAAAAACTGAAATAAGTGTTTTCGATCAGGCGGCTTAGCACGGTCGCGTTTTTATCCCTTGTCACCATGCCTGTCACGTTCTAACAAGTACGTAAGTGCGAAAGGGACGCGCATAGTGATAGACGATAAAAATGGAACCGTGCTGCGCCCACAGGTTTCCTAAAAAGAAAAAAAATATTGACCCATTATTTTGTGATTCTCAGTGTACAAAAGGTGTTGAAAATTTATATCTTTTTTATTAGCCGAATGTGAATACGGGTAAATTTTGTATATACATAAATCTATATCCAAAATACATACATCAATTTTGCAAGTCTGTTTTAGTTTATACTTATTTGTATTACAATGTTACAACATTTGAAAATCATTCAGTATTGAATGTATTATGAACAGTACGAACCTTTTCAACAATTCTGGAACTTCAAAATTAAAATGAAAGCTTACACAAACCGGTAAAAACCGAAGGTTTATAGAGAAAACCGGTTAAATTAATTATTTTTAAACAAATATCAATTAATATCATGTTTTTTAAAGTTTCATGATACAGATAAGAGATTAAAACGTTTACTTAGATATAACCGGATTTCTCATACAAATAACCGGTTAAAACAGCTCATTCAAACAAATAAAAACTCAAAAAACACCAACCTTTTGCTCCAAATTCGGATGATTCTCCTGATTCTCATAATAATAAGGGTGCTCTGGGTTCGTGTAGTCATAGCCCCACTCTTGGAAATGGTTGGCTATGTCGAACCCCCTGTGGTTATATGCACAGTACTCGAAGTCTATCAGTACGAGCTTCGGTTCCCCTGAGTCTGAGATGTGGCTGGACTCTGAGTCGACTGTGTTCGCGTCTTCGTACTGCGATAGGGGGTCGAAAGACTTCCTGGGACTGTCTTCTTGGTATGAGTGTAGTCTGTATGTTGGTTCTTCGTCTGTGTGAACGTCTTCTAGTAATAGAATGTTACCTGTAATTTAATATTGTTTTTTTATACAGTTTATCATAGCCAGCTTAGGACCAAAGAGAATTTAGTATAGAGGCGTATTGTGAAAGTAAATTTTGTAGTGACAGTTTTACTGCCATCTTTTGACACAGGATTAAAACTTTTAGAATTATCTACTCGAGTATACAGGCCAAAAGTATGTATGTCACCATCTTTTCGAGCATAATTTTTTCTTGAGTTTCGGAGGCACTTTTTTTTCTTAAGGGCAACAATGGGCCAGCGCCGGCCAGTCCAAGGGACGCAGCCATGCGGTATAATGAGATAGCAATATCACTTGCTCCCTCATAAATGTGTCCCCCAGACTGGCCCACGCTGGCACATTGTGTACAGGGACCTTTAGACTTTATTTATCTTACACGGAGGTACATATCATAGCCGCGGACTGATTGCTTGGTCCCAAAGTAAAATTTACTTAGTATTACCAATTAGCTTCGTGTATGACTGTGGTGCCGCCCTAGTGGGTGTGGGACATATTGTTTATTTGACAGTTGGCAGCAGCCAAATAGTATGAAGATGTCTAAATGTATGCCCCTCCCTCACCCCTTGGCCATCGGCCATATGAACTGCCCCCCATATGATCGGCCTTATGAAATAGTTGTGGTATAGTATAGGATTATTGAGTTAGTAGTAAACGGACCATTAGATAGTCCTGTCACGGTCGCCATGAGGTGACGAGAGGGTTAGAGCCGTATTTAAATTAAACACATGCGCTCTATCTAATGGTCCGTTTACTACTAACTCAATAATCCTATACTATACCACATAGTAAGATTGAACTTACCCTCCTGCAAATCGTTATGGCAGAAGACGACGGGGGAATCCACTGTTGACAGGAATTTTTTTAGCCATTCCACCTCCTTCTCAAAATCTACAGCTCTTAGCCGCTTAATAATGTTGTTTTCCTCTTCGTTCTGTAAATATAAGAACATTGTCAAAAAAAACTGTTTATTATAATAAAAATTACAAATTTCACAGATAGACTTAGCCTAATCTACATTCTCATAGATTTTTAGCTACGGGCCACTTGCACCATTCCACTGAACCGGGGTTATCCGGTAAAACTGTTAACCCAGTATCAAATTGTACTGGTAACCATGGTAACACCAGGTTTAACCAGTTTACCCCAGGTTAATGGATGGTGCAAGGCCCTAAGAAGTATGAAGTTTTATTTCTAATTACATCATTATTATTACTTTTTATTTAATAATATTTGGGAGACCGAGCTTTGCTTGTAATAACATACAATTCAAAAATGCGCGTTTTCCCAGAGATAAGACATAGCTAAATCGATTTTTCGGCCCCGAAAACCTCCATATGGCTAATTTCATCGAAATCGTTAGATCCGTTTCCGAGATCCCCGAAATATATATATAAGAATTGCTCGTTTATTTATTTAATATAATATAAGTATGTATACAAACACGGTGGCTAAAAAATAACTGCATTCCCGTATTTCCCGTTGCTAGGGAGGTTTTGGGATGAAGTATACTGAGCAACTTTTACTATGGGACCAACCCCGAATAATTATTTACCTTGCCGGTCCCCGTGAGCCTCTCTTCTTTAGCAGTCTTGATCCACTTTCCCATAGTCTTCCACAGCCAGTTGGGTTCCTTCGACAACGGAATGTCCATGGAATGTATGGCGGCCATTTTCTCGGCTATCTTCATGGATAGCGCCGGCTCGGCGAGCTCTTTTGTGAGGAGGGATCTGGCCTGAAAAATAAATAAATATATACAGGGTCATTTTTTGACCGTTAGCCATATTGTGCGAGGTGATTAGGTAGGTCATACTAAACAACTTTTGATATGGGACAAATCCCGAAATTCCAAAATAAATTTGGCCTTCCCATAGAAAACTGAAAATCCACTCGATCAAAATTGAGGGCGGTCCGCCCCGACCGTGAACATCATTAGTGCCACCTATAAAAATTCGTAAAATGTAAGCGATGGAGTAAATCCTGAGCTATTTAACATAAATTACAATTACTCTTTTTAAATATATTTTACAATTTTGATTGTATTTTGGGGTGACATGACCCACAATTTCCGCACCGGGTGCCACCCATGCTAGCTACGCCACTGGTTCTGTACCACTACCACCAGTTTTGACATTGACATATTCACTGACGTCTAAGTAACTTACTTTCTATGCATCTCGCTCGTACTCGCATATTAGTGCAAGCGAGATGTATAGAAAGTAATTTACGTGAACGGGAGCTAACATGTCAATGTCAAAACTGGTGGTAGCCGTACTGGTCTAAGCGAATTTATTTTGTTACCTTTATTTCCGACTAGGGAATGCAAATCGGTTAATTTTTGTATGGAAATAACCGCGGTTTCGGTTAATAACCGATTATTTCCATACAAAAAATAACCGAAAATAACCGATTTGCATTCCCTATTTCCGACGTTTCTACGGTCGTGGTGGCGGATACGACCAAGGCACGGAACCGGTTTTTTTAAATTACAAAATAGCCCAAATTTTTATTATTTTATGGTCGTTAAGTGAGACTGAATCATGTATTTAGTTTAGGTAACCACTTCGTATTATTAGATTGTCCTATTAAACATTAAATAATAAACCAAAGAACGAAAAAGAACGTAATAATACCGGTTTTTTTGTATGAAGAAAAAACCGGTTCCGAGCCTTGGATACGACCAGTGAAATATTCGGTTTAGATAAATAAATCTTCGCTACGAAAGCACAGAATAATTAATATGTAGTACTACCGTACAGATAGGACACTTCCTACAAAACCGAAGTTTGACAGCGATTCAGGGTCGAATCATGCTATCCCATATGGCACTATCTCTGTCGGCTATTTAGGGTTGTCAAAATTCAAGTGATTATCTTATCTGTGGTCGTGCACGCAAAAGGACGTCAAGCGGTGTCAACCCTAATAATTGCTCGGAGCAATGCTGAGTCGAACGGAGCCGAGTTTGGCCGAAGTCAGGAGTGTCTCCCCACTGACGAAAGTCGCAATAGACTTACAGGAATGTATTCCTCTATCCTGCCTCCAGAGAACACGCCCCACAGCTTGGGCCCCAGCCGCCTCTCTGACAGCAGTGTGAAAATGACAGATTCTGTCACGATCGCGTCCATGGCTCGCTGCCCGTGCACCTGTCCGTATATCCTGAGCAAGACCTGTAAAAAAAAATGGTTGTCTGTAAAGTCAGTTTACGGACGATAAATTTGCGTGATAACTTCATAAGAAAACATTACCATTACATTACGTAACGTTACCATGGAGACCTGTCCACAACGTTACCATGGAGATCCGTCCACAACGTGACACTTTTTCGTGCATGCTACCGGTGTTCATCGATTTAAGGCCAAGCCACACTGGATGCGTTTGCGTAGACGTGCACGTGCACGTACGCGTCCCGCTGCGTTGTAGAATACTAAAACTCATAAGAGAGGACACACCGCTTGCGTGACGTGTGCGTGACGTGCGCGGCAACGTCGCTTCGTTGCGTGCAGTGATGACGTTGTATTTAACTGCGTTCCCTATGAGAGGACAAACCGAGCAGGTTCGGGTACGCACAGCTCGGTGCTGCATAGGTGCTGTGCGTGTACACGCGCAGCTCGCTTGTATTTATTTACAACTCGGCCGGTGCGCGTGCTGGTTTTTAATATGGATTCAGTGATAAAAGAAAAACTAATTAAAATCGTTCGTCAATACGAATGACATTTACAACATAAAGCACAAAGATTACAAAAAATACGTCTTATAAAAATTTTATTAGGCTGTGGGAACAAATCGATGTTAGGTACTAACGATACTATTGGAAAACAAGGTTGTTGTATTGTGAACTATTGTGCGTCGGTGAATAATATTATGTACTCTCAATTATCTCAATTCAAATATGAGACATTTTTCCTCTATTTCAATGGCGGCATTAGGTGAGCTGCTTCCATTTACAACGGGAGTTATAATAACATGATGTAGGTACTGTCGCAGGCGTATTTTATTTTACTGCACGCATGACTGAGCTGCAGCGTGCGCCTGCGTGGCGTGTGCAGCACACTGCGTGGCGTGCGTTGCGTGACGGGCGCGTCACCCGGTGTGACAGGGGTGCTGCGCACGTCACGCAGCGCACGCCACGCAGCGTGCTGCACACGCAGCCGGTGTGGCTCGGCCTTTATAAGACGCTATCACGTCAAAAAATACAGTAGGTAGCTAAGTACAGTCAGCAGCAGAAGTTGCAAAGCGGGTGAGGTGTTCAAAATTACCTTGACACGCTCTTATTCTCTTAATAATAAAGTCGCGTCAAGATCATTTTGAACACCTCGCCCGCTTAGCAATTTCTACTGCTGACTGTACATAAAGGGTGTAACGAAAAAGAAACTGTAATCTTCAAATGAAAAATTGATGCAATTGATAAGGATTTTTGGATTACTAGAATATAAAGCTACCGAGGTACTTTTAATTTAAATAATTATCAGTTTTTATTATTATTCTATTTTCTGTAGAGTGATAGGCAGCTTTTTCCTAGCGCATTCAGTGACAGCTAATTACGGACCCCCGTTTTTCATATTTGCCTGCACCATCCCAACACATGCTGGATATGTCAAAATTTTTTGGCTGTTTTATCCTTCTCTTTTAATACACTCTTGATTTGAACCCATTAATATTCGAGAGAACGGCACTGCAGGACGTATGGTGGTCTTACTTCGCTCATCGTCTATTAAAAAATGTGACTTTTTGTACGAAGGAAATTGTATACTTTTTGACTTGGCCTAGAAATTAATAACGCAAATTTTCGGTTACATTAGCTAGCCTAACTTTTGAACGAATCTAAATACTAATGTATTTTGTTTATAGTTCGTTTCTCTTTAGCCGAATATTTACCCCGAATATGACGGGCATGCGGGTGCGGGCGCAAATTCTATTAACGATATTTCTGATGGGTCACTTGTTCCTAGAGGTCTGCCGCTTCGAGACCTCTGTTCAAGAGACAAATTACTAAATTAGTAGTTGGTTATTATGAAATGCACGAATCTATGAGGTTATTTTAAGTGTATCGAAAGCAAGCATGGAATATATTGAAAATTTTCTTGCCATTTGGAACAGACCAAGTTTCAGTGATCTCTTCTATTCAGCGGTGTATGCGCATGGCGTAGGTAAAACCAGAATTATTTGTACTAAAATATATAATAGGACTTTTAAATGCGATAAAAAAGCCGTCGTCATCATGCTTAGAAATAAAATTACAACCGTTTGAAATTTACAGTTTTTATTCGGCACAGGCCTTACGGTGTTACTTTACCGCACTAGTGCGGTAATTAGCATTTTGCGTGCCCCTTTGCGTGGTCCCATTTTTTCCCTTTGGGTACGGAACCCTAAAAACGTACAAAAACTGCTACAATCATAGCATAGAAAACAGTCATAATTTGTTTTACTGTACATATGGTCCTATTTTCCCGCACTAGGGCGATAATTAGCATATTACGCAACTATGTCGAAAATTTAAAGGGCCATGTATTGTAAAACGTTGTACGATACACGTGCGAATAGGTAATTCGCAACTCGTGTCGATTTAAAACACTCCCTTCGGCCGTGTTTTAATGTATCGCCACTCGTTTCGAATTTCCTATTTTTCACACTTGTCTCGTAATGTACTATTATTTATAGACAGATTGCTGCTTAAAGTAATCAACATAGGCCAATTGGAAAAACACCTCAGCAAAATAAATACAAGTAGGTATTACTAATATAATAGGGTATTTTCCTACTAGTCATAGTTACTTTTTTAGAACTGTCAAAACGATTTGCTAATATGGAATTTATATGAAACACTACATCGTGACTAGGGAATGCAATCTCGCACCAAGATTGACGATTCGAGATCTCGAACGAAAAATCTGAATCGAGATAGGGTGTTTCGAGATCTTTCGATCGGTCACACTTTCGAGATCGAGATTAATCTCGACGAGATCGAGATTTGACAAAGTAATTCAAAATGTGTTATTTTGAGCAAATATTTCTAAGAATTCCGTATATATACTACTTATTTAGTACGTCATGTTTTATTTTGAAGATAAAAACAACAAATTAATCAACATTTAATAAAAAAACTACTTTTATTACAAAAAACCATATGGAGCTCTAATTTGCATGTAATTATGAAAAAGTGGTAATAATTATTTTTAAATATACAAAATTGTAAGCAGAGTAACATGCTCTGTCGATATTATTGACAAGCAGCAACTTTAAAAAAAAATGTAGGGTAAGCGAGCAAAAATCATAAATAATTATGACTGGGTACGTTAAGTTCGTCCGATTTTTCCGCACAGAGCGCGGCATACAATAGCACTGCCTGAACAACATGAATATAAGGTCAAAAAGATTACTCAAAACAAAGTAATTCACACGGATCAATCTTTCAATCCCGTTCGAGATCTCGAAAATATTAATCGAGATCTCGACCGAGATTGCTAAAATCGAGATTACCTGTCAACGAGATTGAATCTCGAAAATTCGTGCGAGATCTCGAAATTGCGAGATCGAGATTGCATTCCCTAATCGTGACGTCACGGTCAACTCACCTACTTTTTATATTTCTATCCGATTTATTAAATAGAACTTGTGTTTAAAAATAACTCCTATCTGTGTTTTTCTAATAATTATCTGGTGCTTTATTTCATGCATGGTGTAAAATAATTTATTTTAAATACAGTATAATACCCTATTGTATTATTGTTGTTATCTGTCATGTACGCAGTCATATCAGTTATCATTGTAAGTTGTACAATTAGTTCTTAGACTAGTAAAGCGTTTAAATACACATGATCAGATAGCGTATGTAAATATATCACTACATCAGTATCAGTATCACATTGTAATCTTGTTATTTATATACGTATATGTGATATTGTGAAGGCTGGCAACCCGAGCCAAGTAAACATTCCATACATGAGCTCCGTCAATTTATATTATCTAAAGTACGTATAAAACTCGATAAACAAGAAGAAATCGTGTGGGAGGAGTGCTCTGCGGTACCTACCATGGAATTAAAGTGTCAAACATTCCAACTGGTGCGCACTGGACACTGAACAGAACGGTGAGAAGATTCATTTAACCGTTAATTCACTGTTTTTAAATCACAAGTACTTCCTCACACCACAATTCACCAAATAAATAACGGTACTGCTAACAGCTGATTGGAGTTACAACTGACACTGACAGCGTGCCGATCTGACAGGCACCTCGAGTGTTACCATATCAAAATAGCGCAAAGCTGCGTTCAAGTTACTGTTGCGTTTACGAAGATAGCTGTTAGACCGTAACTTGTTTAACGCCCACTTACTTATAACAAAAATCCTAAAATGATCTGTGCTGAGTGTAAGAGGAAAATCGAGCGGGGGGAATTATTGAGTTGTTCCCTCTGTCAAACATCCTATCACTTCGCATGCTTTAACTTTACGACAGCGTTTGTTAGAGAACATGGCAATGAACTGAAAAACAACTGGAAATGTCCCCCGTGCGCAGCTACTGCCCGCAGACCTCGTGATGACAACACACCCGTGTCTCCAGCATGGTTGAGACCACCGCCGATAAATGACGCAAATATGTCCTTAGATGACAGTAGTGCCTCCTGCCTAGGCGAAACCAGTTTAGAGAACTTGTCAACAATATTAACCAGTCACAATAAGAATAATCAGATAAACAACCGAGATAGTCTAGCACCTAATATAACTGATCAACACGGTGTATCTGGAACCAGACCGCAAATAAATTTCCTTTCTGAAACCATCCTCACCGAACTAAGAAGCTTCCGCTCTGACATCACCTCAAAGCTTGAACAGCATGATCAAAAGTTTACTATCCTCTTTGATAATATAAAAACAAACGTTAATGATTTATACCAAAAATATAACGCTCTAAAAACGGATATTGATGTCATTTGAGAAGATACTATTTACACTAAAGCCCAGGTAGACAGCATACTGCATACAACTACTAGCCACACACAAAGTATTGAAGACACCCATGGAAAGATCGCGCACTTGGATAATGAGATAGCAGTGCTAAAGGACCGCATGAGCAAGCTGGAAACTAAGCATTCATGTTCCTACTCAAATATTGTAAAATCCAAGGGCAATATTGTCAACATCGTGTCACCAGATGGCCCCGACAACCTTACTCCAGTAATCCAGGAATCTTCTTTAATACCTCATGAAAACCATGAGCATGACGCTAAAGACAGCGTTAAACCCGCCAGCAAGTCTAAAACTCAAGTAATAGAATCTATCGAAATGAAGAAGCATAATCGCAGTTACCATCGTCGCTCTGTTATCCGTGCTACAGGAGATGTGGACTCCGACCTGAAAATCATGGAACCCTTGAAACACATACATGCCTGGAACTTCCATCCAGATACAACCGAGCAGAATGTCTTGGCGTACCTGAATAAAAAGCGACCCTGTAACTCTTACAGCGTTAAGAAGCCTGACCAGTTGCATACTCGTCATACCTGCTTCATAGTATCTGTGCCACATGCAGACTTTGATTTTTTCATGACTCCGGATAATTGGCCTAAAGACACTATAATACAAGAATGGTATGCGCATAAGCCGAAAAAAACCAGTCGCAGGACAACGTTTTTTCGTTCCGAAAATACCAAAACCACGGAAAGTTAATTTGTTTTATCAAAACGTAAGAGGCTTAAAAGGCAAACTATCTGTTGTCAAAAATACGCTTATCACATTTCACAGTGACATAATTGCACTGACAGAATCAAGGCTGGATGATACAGTCCACGACTCTGAACTGTTTCCTCCTGACTACACTGTGCTGCGAACCGATCGCCCCGGGCGCGGCGGCGGAGGCGTGTTGTTAGCCGCGCGCTCGCCCTTTAAGCTCCAGCCGCTGGATTGTGGCGCGGAACCGGAAGATGAAATCGTTTGTGCTCGAGTTATGATAAATCACCTTCGTTTCATTGTCTGTGTAGTCTATCTTGCACCCAACATTCAACCATCTCGGTACTACTCTGTATTTAACTGTTTAGAACGTGTTACCTGTGAACATTCTTTGCCAATAATCATTCTGGGCGATTTTAATTTGTACTCTACTACACCTGTCACACGTAAGGATTTTGAGCTACTATTAACATATTGTAATTTATGCCAAAATAATAGTGTTTTAAATAGCCTAGATCGCCTGTTAGATCTTGTCCTGACTCATCAAGCTGTAAAAGAAGTGTCGGTTACGGAAGCTGTCGCTGGACTTGTATCCTCGGAGAAACACCATTTACCTCTTGATGTAACCATATTATGCAGCACTTTATTTGCTAATGTGACGACCAGCTCAAATAGTGATGATACCGATGCGTCGAGCTTGCAGCGCAATTATAGAAAAGCAAACTTTCCCCTGCTCTATTATAGGTTATCTAACACTGATTGGTCCCCATTGACTACTTGTACTACCGTTGATGAATGTGTTAAAAGTTTTTACTTAATATTGGATGCAATAATTTCAGAATGTGTCCCACTAAAAAAGATCGCAAAAAATAGAAAAACCTACCCCGATTGGTTCACTAGTGAACTAATCCAACTAAATCAATTAAAAAACCAACACCACAAAATTTATAAACAAACAGGAAACCAGCTCCATTACGCATTCTTTTCATACTACAGGAAGCTAGTATTGTCCAAGTCTGAAGAATGCCAGAAATCGTTTCTTGAAGCCCTCCAATCAAATATAGTAAAGGACCCATCCTCATTCTGGTCATTTGTTAAACGAAATAGGATGTCTAACCAACCAGCAACTTTTGTAAACTTGTCCCCTAAAGAAGTTGCCGATTCATTTGCCGACTTTTTCAGAAATCTATCTACAGACACCTCCGACCCTAGATGTATCTGTCGCACAAGCGTCCGCAACTGCACGCGGTATCCAAGAAACCCATCGCCATGTAACTATTGATAACATTAGTGAGGATGATGTCCGTAAAGCAATAGCACGCTTACGCTCTAAACACACTCAAGGTCCTGATGGGATTCCTCAGTATATAGTCAAGGACTGTCGAGAAGTATTCGTGCAGCCTTTACGAGTAATTCTTAACCTTGCCCTAGACTCGAAGACATTTCCCTCGGCCTGGAAAATAACAAAAGTACTGCCGATACACAAGACTGGTTCAAAAACGGACATTCAAAACTACAGGCCAATTGCGGTGTTATCCATATTCGGGAAAATTTTTGAAAGTATCCTCTGCTCACACATAAATCGGCATCTCAAAGGCTGGTTCTGTGATGAGCAGCATGGGTTCTTATCAAAGCGTTCGACCTCATCGAACCTTATAAACGCAACAACCATAATTGCCAATAGCCTAGATAATAAAAAACAGGTCGATGTTGCCTATTTTGACTATCGAAAAGCCTTTGACACAGTAAATAACGACATACTACTTGGGAAAATGGCTTTAGCTGGTTTTTCCTGTCAGCTCTTATCCTTCTTAGCCTCTTACTTATCAGGGAGGCAACAGTATGTGCAATATGGCCAATCTAGGTCAAATCTGTACCCAGTACAGTTAAAAATGTTATTACAGGATCGGAAATAATTCTCTGCAGCAAGTTGCATCAGTTCGTGATCTTGGCACAATATTCGATCAACAGCTCACATTCAATGACCACATTGTCAGCGCCTGTAAGGTTGCAAGAAAATGCCTAGGTTTCGTAATCCGCCAATCAAAATCTTTCAGTACACAGAATGCACTTAGAATACTGTACAACGCGTATGTACGAAGCCGACTTGAGACGAATGCGATAATTTGGAGTCCCCATGAACAACACTACACACTTATGTTGGAGAGGGTCCAGAAATCGTTCATTCGTCATCTATATAATAAAACTTATGGTTACTATCCATACATGTACCCTAGTCTATATATTCTCGGAATGGTTAACTACACCACCCTCGAGGCCAGAAGAAATGTGGCACTCGTAAGATATTTTTATCTCCTAATCCGTGGCCAAATACATAACCCTCAGTTGCTAGCACTTGTACCGTTTCGAGTACCTGTCCACAGCAGTATTCAGCTGCGCCCTCGTCGCCGCGCGCTGTTTGCAGTCCCGGCGGCGCGGACCCGGGCATTATCCCACTCACCGCTGCACCACGCATTGTCTCTCCTGAACGATATATTGGACAGCGACAGCGAACCTGACATATTCCAATGCACGGAACCTAGTTTTTTGTCAGTTAGTAGCCGATACCTGGAGTCAATAGCGACGCCGAGCTCAATTAATGTATAGTTAGCACTTAAGTAAAATCTTACTCTCAGTGTTTATATAATGTCACTCCTTTTAACATGTGTAGCTTGACTGTAAATGTTAATTTAAGGAATAAATAAATAATAATAATAATATTATCTATGAAAAGGGACCTTATTATCGATGGCGCTTACGCCATCATTAACAATGGTCCGATATAAATACAATGCCGCGCGACGCTGTGCGGCGTAAGCGCCATCGACGATAAGGCCCCTTTTCATAGATAATGCCCCACAGATGTAGTGCATAATTATTTTCCATCGTATTTTCAAGGAAACGTACGAACGTGTCTTGCTATTTCAGTCAGTCTCGGTACAAGAAGTACTGAGGTTGACTGATGTAGCATGACAAATACGAACGTTTCCGAGAAAACACGATGGAAAACAATTATGCACTACATCTGTAACCAAAGGATTCGCTACCTTTCATTGTATGCGACTATAATATTTTTAACTTACGTTGTAATTATTTATTATCTAGCAGATACGTCTGCGAGCGTACTAAACATTATTATGCGAACCGCATGAAAATCCGTTCAGTAGTTTTCGAGTTTATCGCAAACATACATACAGACAGACGCGGCGGGGGACTTTGTTTTATAAGGTGTAGTGAAGTTGAAATTAGTAGTTTATACAATCGTAATATAAAAGTTTTTCAGTCGAGTACCGTGTTAAGGCCACGAAACTTGGTGAGTGGCCTTATTGGGTACGAGATAATAAATATTATACTTGATTTGGGAGCCCATACATGAAAAGTACCCAATTACAGTTCGGTATACGAAATCCTAATTCAACTATTACAATCGACGAGTAGAAAAAATATACAAAAATATATATGTCGGAGAATGGCTGAATTGTGCCATCTATCCCCTGCAAGGGGCGTTTATCACGCAGCCTTTGACAAATAGAGCAAACTAGGGTGTTACGTACACCCGAGTGGCGTTCGGTGCAGTTCCGCCAAGGCGTCATAGAGTGCGCTGTCAAAACAAATGCAATCCAGAACAATTGAAGTTATGCTGTCAATCAATCTTCAGAGGGGAACGATGAGAACTAACGGGAGAAGATGACGTCTGTGGCGGTTCCTGGGTCTAATCCACTGGTTTGCTTTGGATAAGATGTGTAACGTGTGCTATGATTTGTAATCCTAATCAGTCTTGTCCAGTAAAGACTGTGAGTTGAATATCGTATTTCATTGAAAGCCTTCGTCATCCACGATTGAAGGTTCTGATGTGCATCCGATATAATCTTATAGTTCTGACCCTAGAGACATTTACACCTCTAAATATTATAGATTTTTATTTTTGTTTTTTGTATCTGTATTTTTTTATATTATTTTGTGTCTCCTTTTGGATTTCACGGGCCTATAAATCCCGGTCTTTTGATAGGCTTGCGTGGGGATATAGATCCAACACGTAGAGGCCCTTTGGAGAGCTTTAATGTCATGTCACTATTTTTTTATATTATTATTAGTTTTTTTTATGTAATTCGACATTAAGAGACCATATACATCTCTAAGTAATTGTAATACGTTAGTTTGAACTGGTAGTTGCAGTTAAAATTGTTGATGTATTGTTATTATTTTTGCTTGTATGTAAATTCAATGTTGACGTGTAAAAGTGCCCTTGTGGCCTATTTGCTGAATAAATGTTGAAGTTTGATAGTATGATACGCCCACGATTCCCAACATAGATGTACCTTTTTAGGCTCCTCGCCAGAGAACGACCTGTTCATGACGCCACCCATATAGCTGGAGTCCTCCACTGACATGGACTCCCGCAGCTTGGCCTTGGACAAGTCATCTGGCAGCGCCACGTAGTACAGGAAATTTGACAGCCCGCCACTGTAAAAGTAACAGTAATATAAAATAAATATTATAGGAAATTCTTATACAAATTGACTTAAGTCGGTTTATCTGCGGCGGATGGCAAAAGGCCCGACGGCTGCTCGCTCGTACCCTGGTTCCTGGGACGGCCCCTGGCGTGGGATGTAACATGTGTTGATACGCTGGCCCCATCCCACGTCCTGGGCTCTGCCAGGAGGCCGGGGACGGCAGCAGACGACGCCCAAATTACCAAGTGTCGCAAATACGCATTCTTGAAACCGAATTATATATTTGCGGCACTTGCAATTGAAACTCTCGGTCCCTGGTCGTCAGACACCAAAAAACTAGTAAAAGAAATTTCTACCAAAGTAGTCTGGGTGTCTGGCGACCTACGAGCTGCCCCTTTTTTTGCTCAAAAACTCAGCCTCACTGTGCAAAGGGGGAACGCGGCCAGCGTCCTGGGAACAATGCCACAGGCTAATTTAGGGCTAGATCTATGATTTATATATTTTGTATCTGTTCCAATTATATAAATTTATTAGCTATTTTCTTAAATTTATTTTAAAATTGACTTAGCCTCACAATGGATAACATTGACTATAGTCCGTTTTTTTACAGATTACTAATTTTATAACCTCAAAAGTAGTAACTTTTTCCTCCAAAATTAATTCTTAGTAACTATGCACTGAATTACAGTGTCGTCTACATTTTATGGTACCGCAATAGTAGATATCATAGGAACCCTAGCATTTCGGAAGAAAAAGTTAATTACCATTACTTTTGAGGTTAGAAAAATTCTAATCCTAAAAAAACGGGATTTATGTACTATCGTTCTACGATGTAAATGTAAAGGTAACTTTCAGAGTCGATTGTGAATTAAGTAATGTCAAAGACATATGTAACTTCGTATAAGACGAATAAAGTCTAAGGAAAAAACGTGCCTCGGAATTCAAGCAAAAGTCATTCTCGAATAGATGGCGCACACACCTTTAGCCTATCCTCGGCTAGATGGCGTGACGACACCGTTTCATATTTAACAATTTTAACACATAGATATCAGTGAATGATCATGGATCAAAATGATATAAAAATAATAAAATCATTTATCCATATATATACATTTTTTGATAACTTTATACGTTTTCATTTTGAGTTTTAGTCGTGTGTCGATAGATGGCAGTAAATTTACAGTGACTACAAAATTTACAATGACAGGACCCCTCTATACTATCTATTCTTTTTGGTAATAGGCAAAGAGAATTTGAAATAGAGAGTTACTGTCATAGTAATTATTTACTGCCATCTTTCGACAGAAGATTAAAACTGTTAGAACGCCATTTGACTTTGATGATTATTCTTTCACTGATATGTGTTAACTTGTTAAATATTAATATTAACGCCGACTACTCGAGAGTAGGCAGAAGGTTATAGCGCCATCGCTCGATAAGTTTGCACCATACCTTTGGCCTACAGTCCAGTAGATGGCGTTAATATTAATATTTAATAACACATATCAGTGAAAGAATAAGGATCAAAGTCAAATGGCGTTCTAACAGTTTTATATTCTGTCGAAAGATGGCAGTAAATTTACAGTGGCTACATAATTTACTTTGACAATCCGTCTCTATACACTCTTTGGTAGGGGAGACCGAGGTGAGTTGTGACAGAGGAGAGTTGTAACATTGTCGATTTTTTGGAATCTATTAACTAGAAACTAAGTCGCAACAGTGTGCGTTTGTTAGCTCGTAACTTGAACTAACAAACGCGCGCTATTGCGACCTAGTTTCTAGTTAATAGATTCCAAAAAATCGACGATGTCACAACTCTCCTCTGTCACAACTCACCTCGGTCTCCCCTACAGGTAACTTTCAGAGTCGATTGTGAAGTAGGTAATGTATAGGCGTATGGCTGGCGTCTAAATGTCGACCCTGCTTTGTTTACAACGGGGAACAATGACTGTATACCTATACCATCACATATCGATAGGAGAGTCCAGGCGGCTTAGCACGGTCGCATTTTTATCCCTTGTCACCATGCCTGTCACGTTCTAACAAGTATGTAAGTGCGAAAGGGACGCGCATAGTGATAGTCGATAAAAATGGAACCGTGCTGAGCCCGCAGGTGAATGCTGTGTCCACACACAGCTACACGGAGTTAGTTAAAACTTGTATAGAAATACTATTTTGGAATAAAGTAATTTTCACCACACCAGCTGGTAAAGGCTCTCTTGATTGTTCAAAAACTGATAAGAAAGTTGCATTTTATCCACATGTGAGGCAAAGTTATCTAATGCAAATTTTGAGTTGTTTTCTTATGTTTGCTGGTATAATTGACTTTTAATATTTAATAACATTCATTTTGAATCGATTTTCTAAGATTTTTTTAGTTAGTATTTTCCTATTGTTGGTGTGGTGAAAAATTTTGCGTTTCACTCGGTGGCAAAATTTGTTTAACCCTCGTGCCTTGAAACCCTCGCAACCTCAATATTCCATTTTGGAATCTTTCTCTTCCTCAGGTATCAATATTAGCACGAGAGCTTAACACATTCACTGCCCCCAACGCACATGTGCGTTCAGCGTCATATAAGTTTGTTCCTAGGCCACGCCCCCTGGCAGTGAATGCGTTAAACAACAACTATGCCCGCTTGTAAAACAAATAACTATTTTACTTAACTAAGAAGGGAAACATGGGATTTCATTCAGTGCTATATTTAATGAAATTATGACGTATTAAATAACACTAACACTGCGTAGATATGCTATCAAAATCGCTGCAGACTTTTCTTGGTCTAACAACTAAGAAGGAAAACATTGGAATTCATAAAGTACTATATTTAACGTTGGAATACTATTTGGACAAAATTAGATCATCCTTTTGTAGTTACAGATTATTTATTATATAAAGGGGCCCACTGATTAACAGTCCGCCGGACGGTATCGGCCTGTCAGTTGTTCGGAACTGTCAAAATTTTGTTCTAACTGACATGCGGACTGTTAATCAGTGGGCCCCTTTAAGAACCTGGCCTTGAATCGGTCAAAGTCACCCCGACTTTGACCGTTAAAAGCTCTAGCTTTTATACGATTTCTCGTAAAAACTTAAATTGAACTTTTTCGTGCAAGAAAAGTTATTGTTATACTAGATCGATTTTCTTGGAAACATTATTTTCTTGCAAATAAGTTAAAATGAGTTTAGTTTTTGCACAGCGCAATGTTTACGTTTTTTCTGCGGTTCTAATGTTTACATTTTTTGTGTCGAAACGTGGCATGTTTTGCTAAACCTGTTTACAGCAAAAAATATAATCGATTTTATTACGATTTAGGTGTAGGCACGAATACATAGTTCTATCGGAATCCTTGTATAAACCTTAAATATCTGGGAGACCGAGCTTTGCTCTGAAAACATATAAAAACTCAAAAATGCGCGTTTTCCCAGAGATAAGACCTGGCTAGATCGATTTATCGCCCCCGAAAACCTCTATATAACAAATTTCATCGAAATCGTTAGAGCCGTTTCCGAGATCCCCGAAATATAATTAAACAAGAATTGCTCGTTCAAAGGTATTAGATTAGAAGAATTTGTAACAGGTTATATCGACGGCAACCTTTGATTACATTTTTACAACTGATACACTCAGCAGAAATAGTTGCTAAGCGGGCGAGGTGTTCGAAATGATCTTGACGCGACTTTATTGTTAAGAGAATAAGAGCGTGTCAAGGTAATTTTGAACACCTCGCCCGCTTAGCAACTTCTGCTGCTGACTGCATGTACAATTATTATAAATAACACTAGCGTCTGTCCGCAACTTCGTCTGCGTGAGATGATAATGATGATTGATAAAACCGGCCAAGTGCGAGTCGGGCTCGCGCACGAAGGGTTCCGTACCATTACCCAAAAAACGGCAAAAAAAAAATCACGTTGTATGGGAGCCCCACTTAAATATTTGCTATATACTGATTTAGTAGGTATTTGTTAGAGATGCAGCGGATATTGGGTTACTATCCGGTATCCGGCCAAACAACTATCCGTTGCATCTTTAGTATTTGTTGCTATAGCGGCAATAAAATTACATCATCTGTGATAATTTTAACTGTCTAGCTATCACGGTTCATGAAATACAGCCTGACAGACAGACGGACAGTGGTGCCTTAGTAATAGGGTCCCGTTTCTGCCCTCTGGGTACGGAATCGTAAAAACTAATTATGTCCTTCCCCGGGCCTCAAACTGTCTCTATATCAAATTTCATCTAAATCGGTTCAGCGGTAAGAGATAACAGACGGACAGTGTTAATATTAGTAAGGAATAATTGAAAGATCGACAAAATGTAAAGAGAATTTAAATTATAAAATAAAAAGAGGAAAATGGAGGAAAATAATATGTAAAACTCAATTCAAAACACATTCATGAATGACTAATCTAAAAAAAACGTTGTTTGTTTTGATTATGACTCAGACTTGAGTCTTTACAATCAGAACAAGCCCCCTTCCCCCCTTACCCTCGCTTACCGTAAAACGGGCACTATGCTCATTTGCCAACACCTTAAAATAAAATACAAAACACTATTGGTACATGAAAATGGTCTACCGTTGTCTCGTAAAAACTCAAATTTTCCGAAGATTTGCAGGTATTTTGAGTTCTTTTTCTGTGATGAATGGTCAAAAATATATATGCCCAGAAAAACAAACCAAGTATCTCCAAGCATAGTACGATCAAAGAGAATAGATAGTATAGAGGGGTCCTGTCATAGTAAATTTTGTAGTCACAGTAAATTTACTACCATCTATCGACACACGACTAAAACTTAAAATGAAAACGTATAAAATTATCAAAAAAATATAATTATATATATGGATAAACGATTTTATTATTTTTATATCATTTTGACCCATGTTCATTCACTGATATATGTGTTAAAATTGTTAAATATGAAACGGTGTCGTCACGCCATCTAGCCGACCATAGGCCAAAGGTGTGTGCGCCATCTATCCGAGAATGACTTTTTCTTGATTTCCGAGGCACGTTTTTTCCTTAGACTTTATTCATCTTATACGAAGTTACATATGTCTTTGGTACGATTCATCGACCACATACGCGCCAATAAAATTCCAACTTTAGCATTCCTGTTTAAGGTTCAAATTAGATTGCACTTTCGGGAAATATGACTTTTCTTCAAATGAATCTTCCAAGCTGGATTAATTATAATATAATATACAGATGTAGTGCAAAATTGTTTTCCATCGTATTTTCTCGGAAACATTCGCATTTGTTATGCTACTTCAGTCAACCTCGGTACTTTTCGTACCGAGACTGACTGAAATAGCAAGACACGTGCGTACGTTTCCGAAATATACGATGGAAAATAATTATGCAAGATCTATCTGTATTTGGAATTGTTTGGGAAAACCTTGTAGGTTGGTGTGGAAAAGGATTAAACGCCAAAAAAAGTTCTAATCTTCATCTTCCTCGCGTTATCCTGCATTTTGCCACGGCTCATGGGAGCCTGGGGTCCGCTTGACAACTAATGCTAAGAATTGGCATAGGCACTAGTTTTTAAGAAAGCGACTGCCATCTGACCCTCCAACCCAGATAGTAAACTAGGCCTCATCAGGATTAGTCCGGTTTCCTCACGATGTTTTCCTTCAACGAAAAGCGACTGGTAAATATCAAATGATATTTCGTACATAAGTTCCGAAAAACTCATTGGTGCCAGCCGGGGTTTGAGCCCGCGACCTCCAGAATGCAAGTCGCATGCTCTTACCGCTAGGCCACCAGCGCTTCAAAAAATGTTCTAATACACAAATAAAATGCGTCTGTAACGGTACAGCGCGTGGAATATTTCATACACAAACAAGGAATGCATTTGGCGTTATAAGTGTGTCATCGGAACATACCCAAGATAATGTTATCGACAACCGTACCGTACACCGTACAATGCAGAGACTAAAACGTATTTTTTTCTACGCAGTTTAGAGATATGAATTTTTCATAACCCGTCTGGCCTCGTCTGTATATGACCTTGCCTATGAAACCGATCCTGGGTTCCATTTTATTTTTATTTGTATAATTAAGCACGGATATTTGTTCCTAAGGGTGGTATTCCGCTATTCAATTTATTTTTCCAATGTGTATTGCGTCTCATATTTTGCTTTAATGAGAGAGTGACAGGCAATGACATTGGACAAAGATTTTTGGACAGGTGGAATACCACCCTAAGTTATGGGTGTTTTCTATATATTTAGTATTCATAAACATTTGTATAAATAATTGTAATTAAATAAATAATTATGTACGAGTATATCGTTGTCTAAGCACCCTTAAACACAAGCCTTATTGAGCTTACCTTGGGGGGCTTAGTCAATTTCATCATCATCATCATGATGTAGGCTCTAAAGTTCTAAGGCGACGGCCACTTGCGCGTTTCAGGGTTAGCCAACTAACTCAAGTTGTTACTTATGTTAGTTATGTTAATGTTAATGTTACTTCAAGCATTGTTTCCATGACGCGTCCATTTTAAAAGCAACGAGTGCCACAACCTCCTATGCCACAAGTGCTGGAACTGACCTGATCCTCTTGAAGTCCAGCTCCGAGGGGTCCACCGTCTTCCAGGCTCTGTGGAGGTAGTTCCTGCAGATCCTCACCGCCACATCGCTCATCTCCTAACCCACAAGTGCTGGAACTGACCTGATCCTCTTGAAGTCCAGCTCCGAGGGGTCCACCGTCTTCCAGGCTCTGTGGAGGTAGTTCCTGCAGATCCTCACCGCCACATCGCTCATCTCCTAACCCACAAGTGCTGGAACTGACCTGATCCTCTTGAAGTCCAGCTCCGAGGGGTCCACCGTCTTCCAGGCTCCGTGGAGGTAGTTCCTGCAGATACTCGCCGCCACGTCGCGCATCTCTTCCTCCGTACCGCACATCTGCAGTTTCTGCAATGAAATATGTTAAATTTTATTAAACATACATCTTACTGTAAGGTGCAGCGGGGCAATTTCGACTGCGGGGTTATTTCAACTATTCCATGTTTTACATTTTCGATAGCGTGACGAGCGTTCGCGTTTGGGCTGTCTATTTTTGTATGGGATTTTAAACAGCGCGCCAAGAGGGACGTTTTGTAAACTTAAAATCCCATACAAAATGACACTTAACGCAAACGCGTACGTCTGTCACGCTATCGAATGAAATTTACACTAGTACGTCTACTACCAGTTTTGACATTGACATAACGCTCACGTTTACGTAACTTACTTTCTATGCATCTCGCTCGTACTCGCATATTAGTGCAAGCGAGATGTACAGAAAGAAAAATTACGTAAACGTGAGCGTTATGTCAATGTAAAACTGATGGTAGACGTATAGGGGTACCTACTGTAGACTGCAAACCTCAATATGAGTGAATTGCAAAAAATTTGTACGTAATTAAGCACAGTTAAGAAGATGTGATATGTCTTAATCAATTAACTTTAGACTAATTACAGGTGCTTAACTATGTACATGTTTTTTTTCAATTCACTCATATCAAGATTAATATTTAATTAAATCCAGTAACTGTTATGGCATACGATAAATAAATATTTAAGCCGCGATTCTTTACGAGCCAACTGGATAAGCGAAAACCGATAAAAATTGTTCGCGAATACTGAAATACGACCTTTAACTGACTTTTCCAGTTTGTTGTAGATTAAATCAGCCAAGGCCATATTTAAATGCAAATACTGCAAAATAATTAGGCAATTTAATTCGATAACGTGCGTAATCGCACGAATGGAGAATTCGAAATAAAGTTAGGTACTTAATAATTGCTATTAACCTTTTAACTGCCGTAGAC
Source organism: Cydia splendana (assembly GCF_910591565.1). NCBI lineage: Eukaryota > Metazoa > Arthropoda > Insecta > Lepidoptera > Tortricidae > Cydia > Cydia splendana. The sequence goes on from NC_085986.1 coordinate 6,005,753, forward strand.
CGATATCTATAAGGCCTGTCAGGGATCTACACAGGCGCCTATTATTAGGAAGGCGGAAAATCGTGCAAAATGGAGAGCCTTGGTGCACAAAATAACGACCTCATGTATTGTGGTCGCGACCCCCAGTCATGAGGAATCGAGGAAGAAGAAGAAGAAGAAGAGACCGATATATAAATACAAAAAAAAGACAGAACATCTGATTATGGCTAAAACAGCCGATTGTAGATAAAAAGGAACTTAAAAAAAAATTAAATATTACATGCTAAACTTCCAAAAAAATTTTACATTTTTACGTGACAGCTGCTCCATATAAAAACCAAATCGACCAAGTGCGAGTTGGACTCACGCACGAAGAGTTCCGTACCATTACGCAAAAAATAAAAAAAAACACGTTTGTTGTATGGGAGCCCGACTTAAATATTTATTTTATTTTGTTTTTAGTATTCGTTTATATCGGCAACAGAAATACATCATCTGTGAAAATTTCAACAGCTAGCTATCACGGTTCATGAGTTACAGCCTGGTGACAGACAAACGGACAGCGGAGTCTTAGTAATAGGGTCCCGTATTTACCCTTTGGGTACGGAACCCTAAAAAAGAACTGCCATAGGGATCATCATTAATTCATTATATAGATGCGAGAGGTATAACATAAATGACAACCTAACAAATTCATGCTCAATTACAATATAAAATCTAGTGTCAAATATGAATTTGAAAATCCAGATAGCATCTAGATATTTTTAGCACTGAAAATCGATAGGACACTGAAGGTCGAAGGTCGAAACAAGCACTAGGTAAATATTTGGCGAACGGGCGCCTCCATTTCATACTGTACCGTGGTCATGGCAACAGCACGATTTATTGTCACGATAAAATAGTGGATCAAAATGTATTAGATTGTATGCGCTTTTATCGTGGTCGATAACGATAAATCCCTGGACGATATCGTCTACGATAGACACGATAAGTATAAAACTAACTGCATACAAAATTATAAATTATAATCAGCATCATCATCTTCCTAGCGTTTGTCCCGTACTGTGACGGGGTCCGCTTTCCTACTTTTCTCCTTCCAATTCGCTCTATCCTGGACATCGGTTTCCGCTACACAGACGTTTACTTTGGAGATGATGTTACGCCACCGCTGCCATGGTTCGCCCCTCCTGTTTGGGCCTGGTAAGGCGAAGCTAAGGGCCCTATTGCCTACGTATTCAGGCAAACATACATACAATCGGCAATCATACAATAAAAAGTACATTATGGTCCTCTGCTTAAGCCTGGGATGCGTTTAACAATGAGTCCCAAGAATTAGCGTAAGCAGTAGTTTTTAGGGTTCCGTACGCAAAGGGTAAACACGGGACCCTATTACTAAGACTCCGCTGTCCGTCTCTCTCTGTCACCAGGCTGTATCTCATGAACCGTGATAGCTAGGCAGTTGAAATTTTCACTGATGATGTATTTCTGTTGCCGCTATAACAACAATTACTAAAAACAGAATAAAATAAATATGAAAGTGTGGCTCCCATTCAACAAACGTGATTTTTTGGCGTTTTTTGCGTAATGGTACGGAACCGCACCTGGCTGGTTTTTATTATGAAAAAGCTACTGCCTTCAGTTCAGACTTCCAACCCAGAGTAATAAATAAGTCTATCGGGTTAGTTCGAATTCTCACGATGTGACTATCCTTTACCGAGAAGCGACTAGCAAATATCACTACAACTGACAAATAAAACAAAGTCCCCCGCCGCGTCTGTCTGTTTGTGTAAGTATGTTCGAGATGAACTCAAAAACTACTGAACGGATTTTCATGCGGTTTTCACCTATCCATAGAGTGATTCTTGAGGAAGGTTTAGGTGTATAATTTGTCAAGTTTTGTGTAACCCGTGCGAAGCCGGGGCGCGGGTCGCCACTCAAATGATATGTTTCGGACATCAGATACGAAATATTACACATAATAGGTATTACAGAGATAAAATCGTAGTACACAGCCACACGTGCAAGGCTAAAGATTATAAATAATACGTATTTACTATTTACTTGAAGAAAGCATTATCGGCAGGCATATGATTTCGCTTATCTGAGCCTTGAGATTTGTGATAAAACGACCATAACATTCCATTGAAACCATGACGTTATTTTTCAGTGTTTAGCCGTATCAAATGATAAACATTAGTACCGTAAAGTACTTTGAATCACTGGGAAACATTTTCGATTTTTATGTTTGTTATGTCTATTTTTTTATTTACAAAAGCATATGCTACGCTAAGTTATAGTATGTCGATTTGTAGCGGGCCCCGAACTGCCAATCTTTTGTCTATTGTTAAGTAAAACCGCACGTGCTACTTACCTGCAAATAATGGTCTTAATTATTCTAATTGGCACCTGCGGGCTCAGCACGGTTCCATTTTTATCGACTATCACTATGCGCGTCCCTTTCGCACTTACATACTTGTTAGAACGTGACAGGCATGGTGACAAGGGATAAAAACGCGACCGTGCTAAGCCGCCTGAGCGCGGGCTAGTCCAACGCTCAAAAAACCAGTGTAGGTGCGCTCTCCGATACCGCGCCTTTGTTACGTATCTGGATGACACATGGACACTTTAGACTGGTTCGACTCGCCAGCACTCAGTAACCGTAGATAATTACACGACCCTTTTTTTACAGGTATTGGCACGTGCGGTTTTACTTAACAATAGACAAAGGATTAGCGGCTCGGGGCCAGATACAAATCGACAGACTATAATTATTAATACGAATCGGTTTCTCATTTCAAATACGTACAAGCACCTTGTTTATTGACTGTGATGTACCTATGCATAATGAATATAATGATGCACTTAAAATGCATAAGTTAATGTATGGCCTGATATAAACTGAACTGTTTATGGATCTATTTACCCGACAGTTGCAGTTGCACTTTTAAGTATCGTCAGATAGGTGCATCACAGTTGCTGCGTATAAAACACATACATGTACAATGTATTTACACCTATGATGACGAAATAAATGTTTGATTGATTGATGGATTGACCTACTAAATGTATTTTCACCTATTATGATGAAATAAAAATGATCGATTTTTTTAAGGAAGTGTATTATTTACAAGTGCATGTTTAACTGTCTTTGTAAGGGTTTTATTTTCAATGTGTATGTGCTTTATTTATGTTTTTAATGTCACTGGCTCACTGGTCTTACATAATTAAACTCAACACATATGTATATAGCAACAAACAAGTCAAATAGAAGCTGGTAATAAAAATTATTCATCAGTATTTGCTTAGCGTAGGGAAACTACTTTACAAGCTGACAAAAAAAACTTGTATGATTTGCATTGTACTTATTATGTCTGTCTGTATGCCACGTAATATAAGGAAAAAACTATTAAATCTATAGAAAAACTGGAATCATAAGAGCAGTACCTACATGACTGTAATTGTAATAAAAATATGGGACAGTCCATAGCAATAATCACAAAAATTGTGACATATGATATGAAACATTCAACCGGAGTTAATTTAAAGCAAATATAGGTGATATCATGATGTTAAATACCAGTTAATTATGTTTTAGTTTGTACAAAGAATTATACTTTCCACTAATTATCTTATCTATACTGACTTAAACACAATTAAGATTGCCTAAGCCAGGTAAGCAATGTCTCATTCAATCATAGATATAGTTTTTTAGTAAAAAGGTAAACAATCTTGGCGTGTCTTTTTATTAAAAAACACTTTTGAAAAATAAGTCACGGCAAATATGTAAACAATTATGAATCATATACAATTATTTACATTCTTTTGCTTTCATAAGTAATAGTTACTGATTATTAAAAAGCTTGTCAATTAAAAGACACGTCAAGATCGCGTAGTCTTTTTCTAATGCTAAAAACAACGAATTATAGAAACAGTTTCAATACTGAGATACTGACATGTAGTAGAAATTTTCTGAGATGATTTCTTGGCTCGAGCCCTAATCTGTTAAACAAAAGCCTTTGTTTCTTTTATGCAGAGCCATCTATGGCACGTACCAAAGCAACAATGTTGTTTAGTTAAAAATAACTATTCTCATAGTATTAAGGTTAGAAATGTAACAACTCATTTGAAGAACAATCAGTCTTCCGCACACAGGTCAATTTTTTTGGAGATATCAAAACATGTTATCTCCAAATGGGCAGATGAATTTGAACCATATATATATGATGATAGAATTGCTTATTAAACGGGCTTGTTCCCATTCACTTATGAGTTATTAGCAGTAGCAAGCTCTGCATAAAGGAAACAATACCCTTTGTTTAACAGATTACGTGTTTGAGCACAAGAAATGACTTCAGAACATTCCAACTAGGGTAATTGAGTCAGTTTACCGTCCGGTGTCAGTTTCCGTCCACTGACGGATTAGCAAATAATACATTATTAATTTTTAATTTTTAATTTTCTACTAGCAAAAAATATTTTTTATGTATATAGATAAATTGTTTAGATATTAAGGATTGCAATAAGTCCAAATTTGTGCAGCAATTAAGGTTTATATTCAAATTTCGTCAAGTGGACGAAAACTAGCGCAATGACCCTATACAATGTGTATTACCATTGGAAGTAAGACTTTGATATTGAAATGTAGTCGCCATCAGATATATCAGACCGGCCAAGGTGCTCACAAATATCTGAACACACCTCTATTATCAAGGCATTAGAGTGTGTGTTCAGATATTTTTGAGCACCTTGCCTGCTCCGATATATCTGATGGCGACTGTACTTCCGAGATTCTATAAAGTACTAAATTGTTATCCCATTATTAATAAAACTTTACAAGCCTGAATTAATTAATTTACGTATTCATATCTTATAAATACACAAAATGACATGGTCTTATACAAACGATCAATAGCTAATTTAGGTGTGAAGTGTGTGTTTGACGACCGGTCTGGCCTAGTGGGTAGTGACCCTGCCTATGAAGCCGATGGTCCCGGGTTTGAATCCTGGTAAGGGCATTTATTTGTATGATGATGCAGATATTTGTTCCTGAGTCATGGTTGTTTTCTATGTATTTAAGTATTTATATAGTATATATATCGTTGTCTGAGTACCCACAACACAAGCTTTCTTGAGGTTACCGTGGGGCTTAGTCAATTTGCGTAAAAATGTCCTATAATATTTATTTATTTATATTTATTTTATTTAATGTATAAAGCAATTAAAATGTTCTCATAAGCAGTGGGGAAACACTCCTGACTTCGGGCAAACTCGGCTCCGCTCGGCTCAGCATTGCTCCGAGCAATTATTAGGGTTGGGACCACTTGACGTCCTTTTGCGTGCACGACCACAGATAATCACTTGAATTTTGACAACCCTAAATAGCCGAAAAGAATAGTGTCATACATTAGAAAGGAAACTTCGGTTTTGTAGGAAGTGACCTTTCTGTACGGCAGTACTATTATTTTATTGTGTCATAAGATAGAATAAACTTAAATTATAATAAACATCCATATCCGGAGTTCTTGATAAGGAAGCAGGAAGATACATTAACAAAGAAAGTTATTGACCATGAAGTTAAAAATATTCACAGAGTATTCGATTGAGTCGAGGTCGAAATAAAAATGATAAAAAACACAGATAACGGCGCCGATATTGAATGAAAAACGTAGCTGCAATTTCTCAACATTGTATTACAATACAAGGTTACATCATACTGCGTGCTAAAAAATATACGGAAACCTTCCAAAAATGTGAAATACCGCGAGTATCGTTCATATACTAAGGTTTAAGTACTTAATAAGTTTAATAAAGGAAACATACCCGATAACTGTTTTCAGTCATATCTTTGTAGGTTTTGTAACATTGCTTCGCTATTCTTGATAGGTTTTTAATTGAAAAAGACATTAAAACTAGTTAAAATCGGTAGAGGAAATCCAAAAACAATTAATGTATGGGAGTGACACTGACATGCGCAAAGTGTTTTCCAGTATTATCGACAACGTGATAACAGTGTTGCCTGGATGATAAATTAATTTTCCCGAATTTTTACTACATTTTATACAGGATGGCTAAAAAATAACTGCATTCCGTTGCCAGGGAGGTATTGGGATTATACTGAGCAACTTTTACTATGGGACCAACCCCGAAATCGCTAAAAAAAAAATTACCCTCCCATTCCCAAATTTTTTTTGCGATTGTGTGGTGATCTCGTAGTAAAAGTTGCTCAGTATAATCCCAAAACCTCCCTGGCAACGGGAATGCAGTAATTTTTTAGCCATCCTGTATACAAATACTGAATACATCTCGCTGGCCCTATATTACAGGGTTCTATGTTTCACTTTTATCGAATTGAAATTTGAACATTGTCATAGTGACATGAAGCCGAATTTCAACTATCTTGAAAATGTAACATAGAACGCTGTAATATTGGGCCAGCGATCTGTCAAGCCATTTCCGTCAGTAGAAAAAGCGGCAAATTTAAATAATGTAGACGCGAAGGGTTATCGTTTCATGGAAAATTTAAAGTTCGCCTTTTTCTACTCATACAGTTGTTTGACAGACTAGTTAATCCAGAAAAAAAAATATTTCCTTGTCTACTTAATTTCGGTTTCAATGCACGGATATGAATCATACCTATATATTATTATAATAACCGTGATAGCGTTAAGATATCAAGTTCAATAGGTAACTACATGTTCTAGCTATCGCAAGTCGCAAGCCGGCATACGTCACCGCGGTGGCATGATTCAATGCAAAAAAATGCACATAATATCGTTACTGAGGTATGGACAGACAGGCATTTTCTGGCGAAGCCTAGAGCCTCACGACGTTAAGGCTTGCTGGCTAAAGATTAGAGCCAGAAAATGCATGTTTCCAACTTTCCACTATGGTATCCAACTATGCATAGTTATTTCTTAATTAATGTGAGGAAATATAATAAAAATACCTATATCGCAAACAATATTCGAAGACTTACCTGATACCGTAGCAGTACCTAATATACTTAGGAATGCTTTTATTTAGAATTAAAAATGTTATGATTCTGTATAACTATCGATTTTTTTATTGCACTCTATCAAGTGTAGGTACTAATTTTATGATACTGACTACATATGTATATGTATTAACAGTATCAGTGTCTTGGCTGTAGCTGTAAACTTATACTTAGTGTTTGCCTGAATAAAGAATAAAGAATCAACCGTCTTCAGTAAAGAATTATTTAAAATTACAAAACAATAAAATGAATTCCATTAACAAAGAACTAAATTTGCCGCCGTTTTTATTGTGTTTTTCTTCTAACCACAAACAATTAAAAATAATGTAACGAAAAGAGAAATGTTTGAGTACGGGGATTTTACGACTGATTTTTTTTAACACACTTATATTAATTTTACGTGTATTGTAAATAATAATGTAAAAAAAAACTTGCAAATCGATTTTAACCTCCTACTTATAGCTGTATCGATCTGAAACTTTGCACTTACATATATGAATTTGTTTTGACAGGTCTAATTTTTCTGAGCGTTAAGTACAATCGACAATTTTTTTTTTATGTTTTTTGGCATAAACTTATTCTAAAAGTAAAAGCTTAAAAGGTTATATTTTTTTTACTTCTAGTCTAGGAGTAAAGAAACCTAGAAAACCCCATTATTACCGCACCGGTTTTCTTTTCTAATTTAAAAAGATAAATATCATGCACTTTTCGTGTTCGATATACGAAAGAAAATAAAGGCATTTCCAAGGATGTCTGAGAAAAATAGATTTTCATACTGCACCGCACCAAATTTTTGATAAACCGTTAAAAAAAGGACTGTTAAACATTTACCTTCGCCATTATAGAAAACTACTCGCAAGTAATGGATTAAAGTGTTATTTTCACTATTAATTTAATATTAAAAACACCGATTATTTAACGATTCACATACGCGTGAGTCCAACGCGAGATATAAATAGGTACTGAGCTACTGAGTGGGCGAGCGAGCGAGACACAGCGAAAAACCAATACACCCTATCGGTTGTGACGTGGTTGTGACTGACTAGGGCTGCCATACGTCAGGATGTCCCGTGACATGTCCGGATTTTTGGTCCTTTGTCAGGATTGCAATGTGCGTAATTCGGCATTTTTTGGAAGAGTTAGTTGTATAAGGGCCGAGGAAAGGAAAGGTTATCCGAGATTTAAAAATTGTGAGGCGTTAAGGGGTATAAAGTTTCGAAATGAAGATGAATGTAATGAAGGATTTTATCTTTTTTTAAACTTTATTTACGTATATTTTCCGTATATTTCTAATATAGTATATTTAGAGTTAGACCAAGAAAAGCCTGAAACGATTTTGTTATTTATAAGTAGGTACGTCATAATTTCACAAATGTTAGACGTTTAAAATAACACTTGCACTGCGTGGTCTATGGCAATCGTTGCAGACTTATATTGGTCTTACTCTATGAACATTAAAACTGTTTAATATTTAATAAACTTGAATTTCGTCTGAAATGTCAGGATTTATAGGGTGATGTCCGGAATTTTGTCAGGATATTCTATTTATTCTTATGGCAACCCTATGACTGACAGATGCGTAAGCGTGAGCAGGACGGACCTAACGAACGCGCCCGACCACTCCCGAAGCGCAACCATTGAAAAATGATTGTACGTTATACTACAAATAAGGTAGGTATTTGACTGACAAGCCAAATCAGCATCTTTTTTCGAACTGTCAAAACAATTGGCCACGATGGAAGTTTGTATGAAACACAGACATTATGACGTCACGGTCAAGTTACATACTCTTTATAGTTCGTTCAGATTTATTACTAAGCTAAGTTGGCAGCTATTATGATTGTACAGTCAGCAGCAATAGTTGCTAAGCGGGCGAGGTGTTCAAAATGATCTTGACGCGACTTTATTGTTAAGAGAATAAGAGCGCGTCAAGGTAATTTTGAACACTTCGCCCGCTTAGCAACTTCTGCTGCTGACTGTACACTGTGCAAGTGCTATTTAAACGTCATAATTTTATAGAAGTTATTTATTTATTTATTTAAACTTTATTGCACAAAATACAAATAAAATGTACAAATGGCGGACTTAATGCCTAAAGGCATTCTCTACCAGTCAACCATAGGGCTAAACAGAGATGTAATAAAAATGGTGCAAGAAGAAGAGTAAGAGAATTCAATTATGCAGCAGCATGAAAAGCAGTATAAGTATATATATTTTAGAATCCCTCGCTAATGCTCTGGATAGCGATGCCGTCATATAGCGGCCGTCTCCATACAAATACTACGACATCCATATTTAGCCGTATTATTTAGTATGGAGACGGCCGCTATATGACGGCAGCGCTATCGTAGGAAAACCGATCTTAAGCTGTAGATATGGATATTATGTAATAAAGATGATAACGTAATTTAATACATTTCTCATTTTTAGGGTTCCGTACCCAAAAGGTAAAACGGGACTATTACTAAGACTTCGCTGTCCGTCCGTCCGTCCGTCCGTCCGTCCGTCTGTCCGTCCGTCCGTCCGTCCGTCCGTCCGTCTGTCTGTCACCAGGCTGTATCTCACGAACCGTGATAGCTAGACAGTTGAAATTTTCACAGATGATGTATTTCTGTTGCCGCTATAACAACAAATACTAAAAACAGAATAAAATAAAGATTTAAATGGGGCTCCCATACAACAAACGTGATTATTGACAAAAGTTAAGCAACGTCGGGCGTGGTCAGTACTTGGATGGGTGACCGTTTTTTTTTTGCTCTTTTTCCGTTTTTTTTTCATTATGGTACGGAACCCTTCGTGCGCGAGTCCGACTCGCACTTGCCCGGTTTTTTATTTAAATGACATGATGTATGTATGTAATCATGTAATGAGTTTCATAATTACTTAGTGCAATCTAATTGTGACGTTTTCAACTAAAAGATACCACATTGTCGGCTATCGATATTAAGGTTAATTTCAAATTAAAGCTTTATGGAAATATTCTCTTACTGACAACCGACAATAAGGACCCTTTTAGTTGAAAATGGCACAATTAATGCAGTTAGAAAAAACGGTCTCTCAGAAAAACGCATTTAACTAATTTGCAAGACCGAAGTGATCCCATAAGTGTTCCGTGAACAATGTTTTGTACGGAACACTAAAAACGGGTGGTCTATCTCGTGAGAGACTGTCGCGGCGCTCTTCTGCTAACTTGCTAAGCCAGGGGTCTCCAAACTTTCGCGCGGGCCACCGTCGGCCACCCCTGACCCTGTGCTAATAGACCAATAGTGGGACCGGATTTTTGCACTAAAAGTTTTGATAATTCTAAAGATGAAAAAGTGATACTTATCTGACATGGGACATATTTTTAAGCATATTTGTAAAATATGACGAAAAGTTAGAACGAGCGTTAGATATAAATTAGGTATTTATATATTTTTAGTAATGATTTTTTAATATTGAATTAAAGTGCAATGTTTAAGTTCCATCGTTTATAATATGTATGACGCTTTATAATGTAAAATTATTAGAAATTTTTTTAACGTGCTTCTTAGTCAAACTACAAATTAGCTTATTATTTTGTCGATATTGAATTAAAGTTTAATAAATCCACAACAACATATCTAAATTCTTAAGTTAATAGGCAAGCTAAAAATTTAGAAGAATAAGATATATGCTTTAGAATTAATATGCGTTTTTTGTCCTATAATATCTAATATTGAATTAGAGTCTGTAAAAATAAGTCTATTACTATAAAATAATATACGCAGCCATATTATGGAAAATAAGAAATTTCGGTGTGTAGCTTGCATTGTAATAGTAAAATATATTTAAAAAGGCGCGAAATTCATACATACGCCGCGCTGGTCCGTCAGTGTCGCCGGCGCGCCGCCCGAGACCCTATCATAGCCTACCTATACCTCGCCCCTCGCCTCGCCCCACCTCCCGCTCACAGCACTGTCTGTCTTTTCTTATCATTCATTTGTTTGTTTACTGTGGACATATATAAATTAGATGCGGACATTACGTGAAATTAAAGGGGTCCCTTTGTTTCCCATAAAGTTTTAAGTCATAATGTATTGTTTGTCATATAAGAACCTTCGGGCTCTCGAATTAAGGTTTATTTTTGAATGGCCTTAGTAGCAGTGTGATAGCGTTGACTCGGCTCGGAGAGTTGGCGAATTGGCGATTCATTCGCCGAGTTAGCGGATCGGATACCAAGTTATCAGTTAGTTTAGTGGCCGAGTTGATTAGGAAGAACATTTGAATTTCGAAATTGTAATAAAAATGTACATGATATTCACAACTATTTTTTACCATAGTTTGTCAAAGGACTGTCTCATTTCAAACAGAGAGAATCATCATACTATCTTTGACTTACACTAGTACTAGCACCCAAAAGAAAAGGATGAATATAGTTTTTTGTTTTTATTTACTGACAAATTGGTTTGACCGACTATAGTATACCTATTTCTGGTTCCTATTGTCATGTCCTGTCCTATTCAACGTCAATATCATATTATGTATATTATAAACCAACTGCTCAATATTACACGTATACATATTGAATATACAATAAGGTAAGTGACCTCACCTTATTGTATATTCCGTGTCGGCCGTATATGCCTATATACGGCCCACCTTAAATTAAAATGTTTTTTTTTAATAAACAGGATATTAAGTATGAAAAACTCACTCAAATAGGTATCTTATTTATTGAAGTTTCTTCATTATACCAAAATAGTTATAAAAATATTACGATACTCTTGGAAAATATACCTTTTATAAAAGTCCTATTGTGGGCCTTATTGAACACTAGCAGGGTATTACTTAATCCCGCAAAAAATAATAATTTAGACAGTAGACAATAACAGATTTTATTGTTTTTAACTTAAGAGTTATACATATACAAATAACAATATTTGGTACTTCACAACAAGAGGATATTTATAATAAGTTAAAAATAATTCTTTTGGGCCTTATTAACTAAAGATATAAAAATTGTCTAGTTTACGCGAAAATAGTAGGTAACTAAAGTCACTAAACATAAAGCTTTATTATTATTATGTTTTAACATCTGGGGGCACGGCAGTGCCCCCGCCAAGACGAGCAAAGCGCAAGGGCACTATCTACCTTTTCTCGAAGCGCTTCGTCGTTTTTTGGAACCCTCATAACTTGGGGTTGGATTATACTAGATAAACAAAGTTCTCGGACTTACTAAGCATATCAATTGCATAGCTCTTATACTTTAGATTTTATTCATATCTAAAAACTTCGATTTCGTCACTGACTCACTCACTTGATGATTATCAATACCTTTAGGGTACTTCCTGAAGTCCTCTAAGAAGCTGAAATTTGATATGTAAGATAGTTTTAGTACACAAACAACAAATAAATTCAAAAACTTGAATTTTTTAATCCCTAAGGGGATGATGAGGGGGTTTAATCTTGTATGGGGAATCAATAATCGCTGAACCGATTTAGTTGAAATTTGGTATGTAGATAGGTATTGTTATGGGGAAGGATATAGAATAGATTTCAACCTTAAAGTTTACCCTTACGGGCTGAAGGCAGATTTCAACCCCAAAGTTTACCCTTACGGGGTGAAGGGTTTATATGGGGAATCAGTAAGAAGTACATTGTGTAACAGATGCCCCCAGATACTTATTTCAGGATTTTTAATAGTAAATCACCCCCAACCCTTTAAATTAGGGGATGGAAGATTGTCATAAGCAACTTACAAAAAGAAGTGAAATCCCACCAAAAACATTTTGATGTAAAATGTTGCCCAGACGAAACCATAAGGCTCGCACTGTCAAAAAGTTATCAGATCTCTTGCCAAGGTTCTAACTCTACAAACCCTAACTTCACTAGCTCTACACCTTAGTCAAAGTATGTAGCTCGGCCGTTTCGTTTCTACAAGAACTATTGTATGTATAATAAAAAAACCGCCCAAGTGCAAGTCGGACTCGCGTTCCAAGGGTTCCGTACATTACACAATTTTTAACAATATGTTTTTTTAGTGAAAAGTGAGTAAAATGTCTTTTAAAAACCCGTAGGGATCGGATCAAAAACTAAGTACTTAAGTCCGACTCACGCCACAGATTATACAATAGTTCTTACGAACAGATACTTATCTCTCAAACAAAACGCAAGTACCTACCGTTTTGATACCTACACAAAAATACAATGGAGTGACCTTCAACGCGCCGCTCCCCGCACCGCGCGCACCGGCACAACGCTAGGGTTGCTGACGCTTAGAAATGATAAATAAATACCCACTTAAACAGAGGAGTGAAATAAAAGGAAAGCAAAATCTTAAATTATACCTAATATTCCAATTATGATTTAGTGTTTGCGAAATAGTCATTTTAAAAGGTCATATGTCCCTGCAGTAACCGCAGTGTTTACGCCGTTTTATAAACCGCGCAATAATCCCAGCAAGAATTAGTTTTAAAACTTCGTGTAATTTAAAACCAGATAGAGATTAATGTTACATAGTAAAGAAAAATAATAGAAACCCCATGAATAAAGGTAATGAGTAGGCACTTTCCGGTGTAAACTTACTGTCGTTAAAATAAACATTTACCAAAATAAATTAAAAATTTACTACCTATTTCAAATAGATAGATATCTAAATCTATACATTTGTCACACATATTAAACATTACATGTTTAATTAAAGAAATTCAATAGTAGGTAGGTACCTACTACCCGCGCGATTCGAACTTTAAGATATCGCGCCGTTAGACTTCACTAGATATGAAATAGTAAAGATATGTGACGTTCCACGGGAAAAGGTACCTTATGGCGGCTGGCGCTTACGCTTATTATTATCGCCACTCCAATATTCAGTCGGGGCAATGGTACCTTTTGCCGTGGAACGTCACATATCTTTACTATTTCTTATCTAGTGCATCTCTAATTCATTTCCCGAATCCCGCCGTCCGTGTAACTATCGTAAAAATTGACAGTGCGGCGCGCGGTGACGTGCGTACGTGAGCGCGTGTGGCAACCAACTGGCTTGCTTTTCTACCGTGAACGGGAGCAGATTCGTAGGTATTAATCCGAGCTCGCGCAGAGAGTTCCATAGGCCTGCTCACGCTTAGCTCCACATTTCTAATAGGTTTTCCTGTCATCTATAGGTAAAGAGCTAATATGTGTATTTTTTTCATAATAATAAGACCCAGTAGTTTCGGAGATAAGGGTAATGTTAATTTTTTGCCTGTTTTCTTAAATAACTTCTAAACTATTTATTTTAAAATTATGAAAAAAATATATTTGAGATTCTAATTCTAAAATGAGCCCCTTCATTTGATATATAACAAAGATATAGTTTTTTTTCTTCTATTTATCATTCATCTCAAAAGTGACCCCTTTATTTAAATTTATATTACATATTTACTTTACATGTATGTCTTTGGGTTATAGACAAGTTTCAACTTATTAGTCCAGTAGTTTCGGAGCAAATAGGCTGTGACAGACGGACAGCCAGACACACGAGTGATCCTATAAGGGTTCAGTTTTATTCCTTTTGAGGTACGGAACCCTAAAAATAATGATTATAATAAGTTTTTCACCTTATGCCCATGTGGCGGTAGCAAAACAGCCAAGCCACATATTTTGACTAAGGTGTAGAGTTAGTGAAGGGGCTTGTAGAGTTTGAAGCTTGGCTCGACAAGAGATCTGATAACTTTTTAACAGTGCGAGTCTTAGGCTTATGGTTTCGTCTTAGCAACATTTTACATGAAAATGTTTTTGGTGGGATAATTTTTTACAGTATAAATATTTATTCGTAACAGTTAGTATTATCTTTTAACATGATTTTTACTGTACATCTGGGCCCTATTTCACCAACGTGACAGGTGCGACATTTGTCGACATCACTGTTACTGACGTCACAGGCCTTTATAGGCTACGGTAACCGCTTACCATCAGACGAGCGGTGTGGTTGTTTGCCACCAACCAGTGTTGGGCGTAACTAATTACTCGTGTAATTTAATTATATGTAATTAATTACTCGTGTAATTTAATTACATGTAATTAAAATGTTTGTAATTTAATTACATAAAATTTAATTACATGTAATTAATTTTTCTGTGTAATTTGCAATTGTGATTACATTAATTAGTAATTAAATTACTCAATTACTTTTCATTTACCTTTTTAATAATATGCAAATATGAACAAATTTACTTGTAGTAATTATAAAGAAAAACTTTTAAGAATTCCATTATACGCTGGATAACGTTATAACATATTTTTTATCCCTGGAATCATACCTTTACAGGGTACTATGTGACAAACCACGTTGAATATGGCGGTCGGCGCTTACGTCGCGTAGCACCGCATTAGTTTGCACGATGCACATCCCTGGTGCGCCGGGTGCGGGCCAGCCCCAACCCTATCCTGTGTGTGATAGCGGACAGACTTGACTGCCCGTGTATGAGACACTGCTGCGAAATGCATGTTTCCAGCAGTGTATATATATTGTAATAGTTAATTAGGTACTAACATTAGGAACGTAAGTCTACTAACAAATCTGTATGAGTCCATAGTTGCTCGAAATAAATATTTTTCATTTCATTTTCATTTCATTAGTATTAGGGCGCCGGTAATAATGACGTAAGTGCCGACCTAAGGTGCCTTTCGGGTTGGACTGTAGCAAAGGGGGGGCTGGGACTTGGACAATTGTCACAAGAAATACGACAGTTGTCACGAAATTCCGACACAGAACTCATTTACTGTCATGAATTACCGAAAGTTCTTTGAAATCTTGTGTCAATTGTCATCATAAACATCACAAGAAAGCTACCTGTTTTTTGCCGATATAATAAAGTTTTTTTTTAATAATACAATGATAGTGACAAACAGGAATAAGGCCCGTCCGATGGTAAGCTATAACCGTAGCCCATGGATGCCTGTGACGTCAGCAACAATGTCACGTTGGTGAAATAGGGCCCTGGTGCTACATTACGACACCGGTGCTATAATAAGCACATTAAAACACTCCCTTTGGCCGTGTTTTAAAATTCGTCATTCGTTGCAAAATTTCTATTTTTCGCACTTCTATCGTAAATAACTACCTATGTATTAATAAAAAAAGTTACCTATATAAGTAAGTAGTTACTGCCTTTAAAAAGTATAAGTGTCTAAATGTTATTAGACTTTTTGATTCTTTAAAACGTCTTTAGGTCAATAAAGCAAGTGAAAAATTATTAGAGTTAGACCAAGAAAAGTCTGCAGCGATTTGGACAGCCCACGCAGTGAAGGTGTTATTTATAAGTCATAATTTCATAGAAGTTTCTTCAAATTGGCCTTATTAATGAGTGATTAAAAATATTCTAAATTATCTAAAAATATTTTAATCTATTATTTCATCTCATACGTTCAATAAGGCCCGGGACTGGACCTTTTTACCTGCACTGACAGTGGATCTTCTTAGCAACAAGTACAAATTCAGAATAATAGGGAGCAACTGCTATTTTTGAATGCTGGGCCTTGTTACCCGCCGGGCCTCATATGCCTGCACCTCACCTACCTTATTTATTTGTTTTACAAGGGGAAAATTTGTTGATTAATCATGCTAATATTGATACCCAAACAAGCGAAACATTCTAAAATTGAACCACAAGCGTAGCGAGTGGTTCGTAAAGTTGAACCTCGAGCGTAGTGAAGGTTTCAAGGGACGAGGGTTAAATAAAATGTTCACTACATCAGCTCGTAAAGGCCCTCTTGATTGTTCGAAACGGATAAGAAGAGTGGCATTTAATTTGATGCAAATTTTGAGTTGTTTCCGTAGGTATACTCGTAAAGCTCAGTTGGTTGGTAAAATTGACTTTAAAATGATAAATATTGAATAACGTTAGTTTGAAATTGATTTAAACGATAAAGTAAATATTATCGGAGATATATATATCGGATATCGCTCTTAAACAAAAAATATATGTCGCTAGTCATTTATAACCTAAAAGCGCCAAATTACGCAAAATTATATTGAAATGACACCTGTCTATTGAATTTGAAGAATACTTTAACAAGGGTGGTTATCTGTATGACAATGCACCTAAAATAATTTTCAAATGTATCTATTATTTCTATACTTAACACGATAACGAATTCTACGTAAACCAAACCGCGGGCAATCCCTAGTACATATAGAAATAAATAAGTGTAGGTAAGTTTCCATTAGTGTACCTACTATTAACAATATAACTATTTATCATTGATAATAATTTTATAAACGTTTTGCGTATTTTTTACGGGCACCGCGCTAATCGCTAGCCCGCCACCGTCGATCGCTGCCTCCTGCCACGCGCGAAAACGCCGCGCGTTTGAAATGTAACTCAATATAAGCGCGGAATGCATACTTACGTATCAGTATTTAGTGTCGCCGTGATTTTATATTTCTAATATTTTGTGTGGGAACTAAGATCTTTATTATGACCGTGTAATATTAACTCTACAAACTTTAATTCAATATTGGCTATACTGCTTAACCAGAAATCAATATCTAGACAAGCACATTGTCTACATTTCTAATTTTTTACAAGTATACTAAGTTCCTAGATAATATCGTAATTTTACAATATCAGCTACTTTAATTCTTTATTGACAAAGTAATTCGTGTTTTTACGTTCACCAGAAAGCAGCTGTTCCAGATTTCTAAAAACCGAATATTGTGAATAAATTAAAGTGTTATTGAACATGTTACAGTTTTTTGTAACTTTAATTTTATATTTACATAGTTATTTAGCAAAATTGAAATATTTAAATATGGCCGAACGCTCCACCTATAATTTTCTAATATTTTACATAAATGTTATTTAACATGCATGCAATAACATATCAAAAAAGAAAAAACTTTAATGTTATCAAAACCCATTTTTGTTCCACCGCTGGTCTATAAGCTAAGCGAAAACGGTACGCGTCGGTACTGTACGGATGTCTGCCGTCTCCAATTCTTCCTCAATTGCTCAAAAGGTTCACTGGAAGAGATCCCTTAAAGGGATACGTTCGCCTTTGTACTACTTTACTAATGACCAGTGTTTTTTTCGTGTTTTTTTGTACAGTAAAGTGTTTTACTACTATGAACTACTAAGCCTTATACAGATACAGTCAGCTACAATAATATGTTACACAACGAAGGCCGCAAAAATATGTGACAGACTCTTATGGCTTTACAAATAAGATGTTGTCAGATATTTTTGCGGCCTTCGTTGTACCAGTGGGGAGACACTCCTAACTTCGGTCGAACTCGGCTCCGCTCGGCTCAGCATTGCTCCGAGCAATTTTTAGGGTTGGCACCACGTGACTTCCTTTTGCGTGCACGACCACAGATAAGATAATCACTTGATTTTTGACAACCCTAAACAGCCGAAAGGGATAGTGCCATGTATTAGAAAGAGATAGATTCGACCCTGAACCGCTGTCAAACTTCGGGTTTGTAGGAAGCGTCCTTTCTGTACGGTAGTACTATTATTTCTTCTGTGGTTGTACAACATATTATTGCAGGTGACTGGTACATAGCACAATTTCTTACAAATAAAGTAATTCTTTAATGTCCTTTTGTAAGACCGACGGTAAAAACACGATTAGGTCACGTTTACTGACTCGTGATTGTATCTCATTCCTATTGTCTGGCAAATCCAGTACGTACTTAATTAAACGAGTCGGACTCGCGCACGAAGGGTTCCGTACCAGGGGGGCGATTTTTGAATTTCGACCGCTCGATTTCGTGTATTTCGTTCAATAATATCTCCAGTACCCGGCATTTAAATTCTACTAATAGAATTGAAAACGAGTGGTCAATACCACTCGATTCCCAATTTATATCGCTCGTATTTCAAAAATTGGCATTTCTCTGTTTTCCACCGATTTTCGAGTGACAAAATCGAACGCTCGAAATTCAAAAACGCAAAAAACTGTACGCAAAAAACGGCAAAAATTCATTCTGTTTTTTTGTTGTTATAGCGGTATCAGAAATACATCACGGTTCATGAGATACAGCCTGGTGACAGACAGACAGATGGACAGACAGACGGACAGACAGACAGATAGACGGAACAGCGGAGTCTTAGTAATAGGATCCCGTTTTTACCCTTTGGGTACGGAACCCTAAAAAGAAGTTTGCTACATTTTACGTTTTAGATAAAGCATCAGGTTATCACGCTAATTTTATGCGGTAAAATGATGAAATAAATAAATAGTATTAATTGCGCTGTGTAAGATAACTTTATCGTTGTCCCCAATAAGTACCCAAAAAATCATCATGTTTAAGTCCTTCTACGGAGTTTTTTCTAATAAAAAAAAAACGATTTAACTTTATGCTCCTGTAACAGCGAACCGTCCGTCAAATAACATTTAGTTTATTTACCCGACTATCCGGCAAGATGTATAAGCTAGCAACACTGAAAATTTTCAAAAATACAACAGTCTGTGCCGTTGACAAATGAGCACAAATGAGGTTACTAAAAAAGCATAGATAATGTAAAATGTTTACAACTGTCAGGAATATTAAAAAAAGTCAGTCTTTGGTTTATGTTTGACACCGACCTTTTCAGTAGAAAAAGGCGCGAAATTCTAATTAGTGTTCCGTATTTTCTATGGGAGATCAACCCATCGCTTTTTTAATTTGCCGCCCTTGTCTACTGACAATTTGGCTGTGCCAGAGTATAATTTTCCTTGATTGCAGCTTTGCCAGCAGCAGATTTGCCTGATTGAAAAATGGTAGCAGCTCCATCTGCCAATTTGTATGTTTATCTATTTAAACAAGCCGGCAGAAAATCCAATTTTAAATGTTCATGTGTTTCATAATCAAACGTTTGCGCATTTTTAGTGACGGGAAATTGTTGATAAAAAGTATAAAATATAGATGGTCAAGCAAATCTTGTCAGTAGAAAAAGGCGCGAAATTCAAATTTTCTATGAGACGATATCCATTCGCGCCTACATTTTTCAAATTTGCCGCCTTTTTTTACTGACAAGATTTGCTTGACCATCTATAGTTTGCTAAAATCTCACTTGTTTTCGAAACTTAGAAAAGTGACATTAAGTAATTCAAACAACTAAAGTGTTATTTAATAGTTATTTACGATACAAGTGCCAATAATAGTAAATTGAATTACCTATTCGCACGTGTATCGTGCAACGTTTTACAGTACATATGGCCCTTTAAATTTTCGACGTAGTTACGTAATGTGCTCATTATAGCACGGGGTGTCGTAATGGTGCACCAGGTGTACTGTAAACGTCATTAACGTAGCTTGGTCTAACTCAGGGATGTTGCGAACATCTTTATATAAAGTTATATACTTACTGAGTATAATTGCATGAATTCTATAGTAATTTAAATTGTATTTTTCTTATTTACTCGTAATGCATGTTAATTATAAGATGTAATAATGTTTTGAAAAGATGTGTCCCGCCGAGTTTGTTGCCGGTCCCGTATTGGGATACCCTTCTCCAATTGAGGGGGGATTTAAATCTTCTCGAGGCAGAGGTGTACGGTTGGAGCCGGTATAGCTTTATTTGACGTTCATAAGCGCATTGTAATATGCCTACTTGAATAAACTATTTTTTATCTTTATCTTTATCATCCGCATCCGCATCCGCAACCGCGGAACTTCCGCATTATTTTCAACATCCGCATCTGCATTCGCATCCGCATAAAATCGATGCGGAGCTTATGCGGATGCGGATGTCGAACAAGTCGATACAGGAACGTCTTAGCGGTGGCGTAAGTGCTAGGTAATTTTGTCATACCTATAACGAAATCGATAACGCACCTATATTCTTGTTCAAATACTAAACGTTTCGTTTTTTTAAATAAAAAAAATACTAAAAATGTAATATTTGACGTTTTCTAAGTACCTAATGTTTACATCCGCATCCGCATCCGCGGATGTGCGTCTTTAAGAGCCAACGGGAGTGGTCATTTCTCCATACAAACGTACTCCTCGTTTTCCTCCGTGGTTTTTGAAGCTAGAGCAATGATTTTTTCAACACAGATTAATATTGTCAATATCTGTGTCGGACCGTTTTGCTTTTTTTGATATTTTTGTTTTTTAAGGCGCTAGAGCCCTTCAAAAATGGCCAAAATGGCCTAATTGACTATGCCGCAATGAGAGGCGTGGCATTCAAAACTGATATCAATTAGCCGAAAAAGCAAAACGGTCCGACACAGATAATTTCATAATCATTTAGATTTCCAAATTTGGTTACGATTGGTTAGTTTTGGAGGAGGAAACAGAGGAGTACGAAACCTCGATTTTTGAGAATTTTACGCAGGATTTTTCGTTTTGTCCTTATCGCACTACTTTTAGGTGCCGCTTCCGTTAGCGAGACGGGTAACATATTTACCTAAAATATTTAAAACTCAGCTCCTGTTTCGTCTTAAATATCCGCATCCGCATCCGCATCCGCGGATGTCAAAAAATATATGCATCAGCAACATCCCTGGTCTAACTCAACTTACTTTAGCTTCGTTGATAACTCTGGCCGACAGTTGCCTATTCTTATTTATTATATACGAGTAGTTGCTTTCGCTCTGAAACAAAAGAAAGGATTGGAAACATTAATAGGTACCATTTTTGCTATTTTGAGACATTTATATTTATGTTATTTAGCATTATATATGTGGAAGCTTGTAATTTGCATCTAGTAGATAAGTATATATTAGACCTATGTATGTATTAGGCAGTAAGCATCCCGAATAAAATAAAATAAAATTAGGTCAGCGTTTCTCCAACTGAGGGTCGCGCCTTTGAGGTCCCAAGTTTTTAGCAATGCTTTTAAGTTTCTTTTTAGTAACAATTACCTAGGTACTCCAGACATTTTACTAACCGAAGTAAGGCGAAAAAAATAATAATGATCAAATATGAAGAAATCAAAAATAATACCTAGAACATTCACTTATTTAGTATACCTAATTGTACCAAAGACGAGCATACAATAATGACTGTACAACTCATGTGACGCACATTCAGTTGTTTTAAAATCAATAAAAACACAATTAGGTACATCAACTGGAGGCTACCTATCTTTATTATTAACTTGTCTGTAATTGGACTAATTACTAATTAAAAATATCTTTAGTGATAATTACTAATTTAAAATGTCACGCCGCACTTGAAATCACAGCATGAAAAAACATGAATTTTATGAGTGCAAAAGAATAATATAAGTACGGTTACCATACCACGAGTTGACACTTGACGTTTACGTTAGCGACAGCGTGAACTCGATCGCAGTCCATCTCGCTCGCACTGATGTATTCGCTATTTTAGTAATTTATTTCGTCTGTCTGCATTGTATGTATGTGGGTATGTATGTATGTATGTATTATTGGAAAAGCTCGGGTTCCAATGAAATACTCCCTTTAGTTTTCCTTGTTTTATTGGTTTTACATTTTCAATTCCGCTTTACACAATATCCATCCATCTAGCAAAGACATATGTAACTTCGTATAAGACGAATAAAGTCTAAGGAAAAAACGTGCCTCGGAATTCCAGTAAAAGTCATTCTCGAATAGGTGGCGCACACACCTTTAGCCTATCCTCGGCTAGATGGCGTGACGACACCGTTTCATATTTAACAATTTTAACACATAGATATCAGTGAATGAACATGGATCAAAATGATATAAAAATAATAAAATCATTTATCCATATATATAATTTTTTTGATAACTTTATACGTTTTCATTTTGAGTTTTAGTCGTGTGTCGATAGATGGCAGTAAATTTACAGTGACTACAAAATTTACAATGACAGGACCCCTCTATACTATCTATTCTTTTTGCATCTAGTCTACAGCTAATGCCGACATAAGTTTAATCACAAAACTCATTAAATTATCACAGCATCGTCTACTTCATTGTCTTCTGTTTTTTTTTAATAGCCTTTCCAGTTCTGACATCTGTCACATTTCCCGCGCATCGCGCTTAAGTTTTTAAAAAGGTCTCCCACTAATAAGGCGCGTTCACATTTACTTACTTTTTGATATTAAGATAAAACATACTACTAAAATTAACTATGGACGCGATGTCGGAACCTAACAGTATGTATATACTTTACTAGTACATAGTAAAACAAATACGAGAAACACAATTACAAATATTTTAATTTTTATAATTTATAATTGTTTTATGACTAACATACAAATTTCAAAATATACATACAATTTCGTTTATCTGAGTATATAAAAAATATATATGTTGGAATATAATTAGACGTTAAGTCCATTTTTAAACGGAGCATAGTTACCCATCAAGGATTGCCTGTGTGCATGAGAATATAGTTAGGCAAACCCAAGGGAAGAATATCTAATATACTCAGCGACAGCTCTCAAAGCGCTTGAAGCGCCCAGAGTGGACTCTAGACTGGTATATAATGGCGTCCAAGCTCTGAACCAGCTTGGAAGGCAAAACAGGGTGCAACTGGTATGGATCCCAGGGCACGAGGGATTCATAGGCAATGAAAATGCAGATAAACTGGTCAGAGCCGGATCTGTAAGTAACCTTATAGGTCCGGAACCATTCGTGGGGCTCTCACAGGGAACCATCACAACGGCTATTAAAAACCATACCAAGACCAAACACCAGGAAGAATGGGATAGTCTGACGGGTCTAAAGCATGCAAAGCTCTTTATGCAAGGAATAGACTCCGGCTGGAGCAAAAAGCTTTGGAAACTTAGCAAAAGACAACTCCAAATCATAACGGGGGTGTTTACTGGCCATTACGGGGTCAAAGGATTTCTGGCCAAGATGGGACACTCTGACAACACCGATTGTCGTATGTGTGGCGAAGAGGAAGAGACAGTAAGACACTTAATGTGTGAATGTCACGCCCTCGCCAGACAAAGAATGAAGGACTTTGGAGCAGGATACCTGGAACCAAAGGACTTTAAAACGCTACCCATGAGCTCCATCATCCGAAACATGGATATAGTGGGGAAAGCTCTTGAGTAGTTGACGGATCTTTTCTAGGGGGTAACTGCACAAAAGATCCCTATGGGTCGAAGTGTATCCGCAAGGGCCCCCGAAAACAATAAGATAAGATAAGATACCCATCAAGGAGCAAAGTCGGACCATTTTACGGTAATTATTATTATTGCTTGTATGTAAATTCAATGTTGCATGACGTGTAAAAGCCTAGTGTAATAAAAGTGCCCTTGCGGCCTATTTGCTGAATAAATTTGACGACCGGTCTGGCCTAGTGGGTAGTGACCCTGCCTGCGAAGCCGATGGTCCTGGGTTCGAATCCCAGTAAGGGCATTTATTTGTGTGATGAACACTAATATTTGTCCCTGAGTCATGGGTGTTTTCTATGTATATAAGTATGTATTTATCTATATAAGTATGTATATCGTCGCCTAGCACCCATAGTACAAGCTTTGCTTAGTTTGGGGCTAGGTTGATCTGTGTAAGATGTCCCCAATATTTATTTATTTATTTATTTATTTATTTATCCCTATATGGGAACTATGGAGATGGCGGGACAACCTAGATACATTCTGTGTGGAGTGGCGGGAGTGTGCATTAGACAGAGACAAGTGGCGGGAAAGAGGGGAGGCCTTTGCCCAGCAGTGGGACACACTAATAGGCTAAAGAAAAAAAAAAAAAAAAAAAAAAATATGGGAACTCTTCCAGTCAACCTATATATCTACAGACCAAACCACAGAAACAATGTGGTATAAGACACATATTATCATTGTTTATTTCATGGCAATACTTCAGGTTCCTTGTTATTCGGCGAGTGGATTGTCAACATCTTTCTATGTCAATAGACCAGTCAACGAGGGACGTTAGAAGTGGCTTTATTTTTTCAGTGAATTTTATTTGGAGTTGAGCGGAACAGTAAAAAAAAATATCTTTTTCGGAAAAATTACCGCATCTTTAAGGGCCGGTACAGACTATTAGGGTCGCGGTCGAGTCCGTGTTTCGTTTACACGTTTCGAATACCCGTTTCCGAATAACACGTACACGGTTTTCTGGCCCGTTCCGCACGTGTAAGTAATTAAGAAACGTGCAATTAAGATACGTTTCCACGGATAAACGGGTATTCGAGGAAACGGATCTTATATTTACCCGTTGCTCCGGACACGTCCTTGGAAGGAACGAACCTATAGACGGACTGCAACCTGACTGCAACTTGTATGGGAATGCACCGACGACGTTGCAGTTGGCGTGCAGTCGACGTGCAGTTCCCATACAAGTAGCAGTCGGGTTGCAGTTCGTCTGTATTGAACGTAAAACCGGGCGAATTATACAGGATCTCCAGTAAATGGTGTATAATCATACACAATATAAACAAGATAATACATCACTCCTCAAATATAAAGGTTGAACACGCCAAAACTGGGGCACACAAAATGTAGTACAAAATTATAATAAAAGTGAAAAAGTATATTATGTTTTACACATTTAATAGCATATTTAACGCTGTTTAAAATAACATTCCATATTTTAGATTTGGTCTACACAGTAAGCCATTTTTCTAACTTTCCTACGTACACGGCTCATAAGACTTTGCACCATGTTAATAGAACACTGTCTTGACGCCCATGTCCACATCTTTTGTAGTTCAGGGACCGATTTTACTCCGCCGCCTTTCTTTTTTAAAATTCCCTTCATAATACTCCAGTACTCTTCAACGGGCCGCAGTTCCGGACTATTTGGGCGGTTGCACACTTTTGGTACCACCACGATCCCATTTGCAGCATACCATTCCATCACTGGTTTTGAGTAGTGGCAACTGGCTAAATCTGGCCAAAACAAAGGTGGTGAGTCATGCTTTCTTATGAAAGGTAGCAAACGTTTCTGCAAACACTCTTTTCTATAAATATCGCCGTTTATTGTCCCGGTAGTAATAAACGGCCGACTTCTTTTCCCACAGCTACATATTGCTTGCCAAAGCAGGTACTTTTTTGGAAATTTCGAACGTTTTTTTAATTTACACTCTTCAGGGGCGTCTACTCTACTTAGGCTGGTATAGAACTCTTGCCCAGGAATTTGTTTAAAGTCACCTTTTATGTATGTTTCGTCGTCCATGACGACGCATGCAAATTTGGTTATGAAATTCTCATAAAGTTTTCGAGACCGTTTCTTCGCGGATGAGTTCTGTTTCGAGTCTCGATCTGGTGCTGCCTGGGCCTTATAACTCCTTAGGCCAGCCCTACGTTTCACTTTTTGAACATAGGACTGAGACATTTTAACTTTTTTAGCAACATCGCGAGACGAAATCTTAGGATTTGAGGCAAACATGTTCACCACCTTCTCGTCCTTTTTTTTATTCTTGACACCCTGCAAGCCTCCACTTCCTGGCTTCCGATCTATTGTTAGGTGCGCACGGAACTTTTTTAATACGCGACAAACCGTAGATTGAGGACATTTCAGTCGTTTCGCGATATCTCTGTAGCTCAGTAATGAATTTTCTACGTATTCGTGCAAAATTCGCTCGCGTTGTTGATGTTGTTTGCTCGACATTTTGACAACGAATAAACATAATTTAAAAAAACTTGATAACATTATAGGCCAGTGTCTTGTGACCAAGTAGGTGCCATAAAAGTTTGTATATCTCTATTATTTGCATAGCAATAGTCGATTGTACATGCCCCAGTTTTGGCGTGTTCAACCTTTATCACAAGTCTGCACCATAATAACAAGCTATTTACATTTGTTGCCAAATAAATATTGTTGGCATTAGATATTGTTTGTTAGAATTCATCACACTTGCTCGAAAACATTGACGTATAATATCTTAAGGACGGGCCTTACGGGCACTAATAATGGTACTAATTCAGCGACGAATTCCAGCCAATCGTGCAGTCTAACGCAACTAGTTGCGACCAATAGCGCGCGTAATGCGAACTCATCAACCAATCGCGTTGTAGCGGTTTCACACCGCTGTACTGGCCCCTGTCATGCCTCATTAGTATTTGCCCGTAAAGCCAGTACCTAGATATCTATGTCAATGCTCGAAAACGATCTTATTTCGTGCAGGTGTACTGAAGAACAAAGGTCTATAATGCGACATAAAATACTAGAAATCAAATAAAATGGAACTTAAATAATTCCATACTAAATTGTTGCTATGTTTAAGCATTTTACGTCAAAAATGTGACAGTCACGTAAGGAAGTGGCGCCCTCAATAATTTTCTACAATTTCTTGTCGGACTTTATATTATTCCAGCGGGGCGGGAGTTATGGATTGTAAAAAACGACTATAACTCCCTAGGGAAAGTTAATTGACTAATTCACTCAAGTAGTATAGGTATAGCCTATTAAAACAGGATTTGAGAACCTAATCTTCCTTTTTATCGTAGTCACTTTATCGGTTGCGTAAAATGATCCAAAAACTTAGTTCAATGTCCTTGATTACCTACTACTATCTGATATATTTTTATTATTGATGTTATCACGTCAGTATCCTACGTGAAACTATCAGACTTATGATTATGTTGTAAATGCAAAATAAAGATGCGAGATTAGATAGCGTCTGTACCTAAATGGCATTTGAGTGTTGTTTCAAAAATACAATCATCATTCTGTTCACCTATTGGACCCGGGTATGTCCTTAAACTACGTCCAAAAGAGACGTATGGGCACTGTTAATGTCATCTCGCTTTGTGTGGTAGGGCACAACACAGCGGATGTCATTTTAGATCTAGAGCCATAGAGTATATATAAGTTTTCTTATCAAAACGCGAGTTATTTGGTAGTCGACATCTAGCGTCAAGTAGCGGAATTTATCAGTAAGTACTGCTAGTTGACAATAGATGTCGCGGCAAACGAAAACTCTAATGCTAAACAATTTCCAGCTAATATTATAATCGGATTAACTGGAAGCCTATTTTCAACCCCTAGCTTCTGCTTATAATATTAGTTGTAAATTGTTTTAGTAGTACATTTTTCGTCAGTAGCGACACTTGTGACATCTGGTGTCAAGTAGGGGTACTGATAGTTCCATTACTTGACGTTAGATATCGACTACGAAATAACTTGCGTTTTGGTAAGTAAAGTGATGAATGGAGTTGCCATCTTTCTTTACTTATGTTACTCTATGCTAGAGCAGAGCCTAACTGATTTAGGCAAGTATTTAATTCAAATATAAATATTGTCAATTTGTCACATGTTTCTGCCGGGGGGAAAACAATGTGCCATATGACGTATATTGTTATTCATTTCATAGTCGACGTCTGCGGTTTTTGTTTACTTGACAATGGGCAATGTGCGAGGAGTGTACGCTCACATACACATAGTTAGCATCGCTAGTTGTGTGTTATAGTAGAAATAATATGTTGACATGTAAAATACTTCTATTTTATCAATAAAAGTTTGATTGATTTGTTATTGGGACTCCCGAGCGTCGGCGTGTGGTCGACGTCTAGTCAACTCTATTATGGCTGCGCAGCGACGCTATTATTCATAGCGCTGACTAGACGCCGACGCTCAAAAGACGGTATTGTGGGGTGGCCCATAAATAGATACTAGCAAACTGGCGTGTATGAATACAGTTTCCTCTTAAAATCGATGAGCTAACTTTGTGTATCCTTTGACGTTTCTCGAGCGCCCAGGGGGCTTACTGCGAAAACCGAAATTCGCAAATTGCGGAGATCTTTCTATTTTATTCCAATGAAGGCGTAAAAAGAGTGACAGAGAAACATGCCCGTAATTTGCGGACTTCGATTTTCGCGATTAAAGCCCTGAGCCCTGAGGCGGTGCTCTAGCTAGTAGTTAAACTAAATTTAAAACTAAACTAAACTAAGTATTTTAATTAAACTAAACAATAAGCGTTTTCGAAAATGTATTGTGATAAATATCCTGCTCTAATGTTCTGAGCGTTAGCGTCCAGTCAGCGCTATGGAAAATAGCGTCGCTGCGCAGTTGTACCAAACTTGCGTCGACCCATAGAATTGACTGCACCCTGACGCTCGGGAGACGCTAAAGTAAGGATGCTCAGCAAGAAAATTTTCGGACTTTGACCCGCCTGTTCCTATCTCTATTGCACGCGCGTAATAGGGTATTATACTGTATTTAAAATAAATTATTTTTACACCATGCATGAAATAAAGCACCAGATAATTATTAGAAAAACACAGATAGGGGGGCTATTAATAAATTACGTCATTTCAAATTAGGGGGGGGGGGTCTGGACATCGGATGATGGTAGCATGACGTAGGAAGAAACGGGGTCATTCGAAGCATGATTTTTGGATGATTTTAGGTGGGGGGGGGGGGGGTCGAAAATCGTCAAAAATCTGTAATTTATGGACAGCCCCTAGGAGTTATTTTTAAATACAAGTTCTATTTAATAAATCGGATAGAAATATAAAAAATAGGTGAGTTGACCGTGACGTCACGATGTAATGTTTCATATCGTCGGGTGACAAGCAAAAGTCACTAACTAACACCATTGAAATTATTGGACAATAAACCGTGTTACAAGTGTAATAAAGTGCATTGTTACTTTAATTTTAAATTTTTGATATAAATTCCATATTAGCAAATCATTTTGACAGCTCTAAAAAAGTAACTGATTTGACTATAGTAGGAAAATACCCTATTATATTGTAGTTCCGCCCATGTGCCGGTGGTCAATACCACTGTAAGAGCGGGATAGCAATACATTTATAATCATACGCGTGCGATAGAGATAGGAAATGAAGGGTCAATGTACGAAATTCTTTGTGCTAGCGTCCATAGTTTAGTGTAGCGGTCGGCAACCTTTTAGCAGCCAAGGGCCACAGTAGTTAACGAAGTTGACGCGGGCCGCACTTTGTTATTTATGACATTAGCAGACATTGTCGTTTGTCAATATTACATACAAAATAGCCAGGGAGGCTCGTGGGCCGCAAGTGAGAGGTTCGCGGGCCGCCTGTTGCCGACCGCTGCTTTAGGCTCACTTGCACCATTCCACTAACCCGGGGTTAACCGGTTTAACCTGGAGTTACCATGGTTACCAGTACAATTTGACACTGGGTTGACGGTTAAACCGCTTAACCCCGGGTTAGTGGGATGGTGCAAGTGGGCCTTAGTGTAAGAACAATGAACTAACTCTGTGTATCCTCTGACGTTTCTCGAGCGCCCTGAGGCGGTGCTCCAGCTGCGCCACTTTGTTCTCAAAGTCCACAGCGATACATTTGCACAGGTTGAGAGACTCTCCGAAGATCTGCAGTTTGTGTTTCATGTCGTCGAACTCCTTTCTAAATCTGTAAGCGAATAAGTTTTTGGGTCATTGCGCTAGTTTCCGTCCATGTGACAAAAACTATACTCCGTAACTTTAGGTACTCAAATAAAAGTAAACAAATAATTTGTACATTTTCGGGTAGTTATAACATTAATTGATTAAGTAACCAAATACGAAACCACCTGGATCTGTCACTGAACGACCTGACTTTAACCAACATTATTTGATCGTCTAATGTTTTCATCTACCCTCAACTGGCTTAAGGGGTCATCCATTAATTACATCACACGTTTAGGGGGAGGGAGGGGGTCAAGAAAATGTGACATGTTGTGACAAGGGGGTGGGGGGAGTCACAAACTTGTGACGTCACTTTAACTTCATCAGTAACAAAAAATATTTGAACTATTTTATTCGCTGTACGGTTAAAAAACAAGTTATTGGAACGACGTTTTTTATCGTTTAATTTTCTGTCCCAATCAGTTTTGGTTTATAAAATTACTATAGGTATTTCTTTTGTGAAAAATATTTTGATAAAATATTAAATCAATATTTGCCGATATCGTTGAAAAAATGTGACGTCACAACAGGGGGGAGGGGGTCTGCCAAATGTGACCAAGTGTGACAAGGAGGGGGGAGGGGTCAAAAAACCTAGAAATTCGTGTGATGTAATTAATGGATGACCCCTAAGAAGCCAAATTAGGGTAGATTTTGGTAACTGTTATTTAAATACCTAATGATACAGACTGTAGACCTGGACGAAAACTAGCGCAATGACCCTACAATTTTTGTCGCTGACTGCACTTTTCTTCCAACAGTCAACTAGAGTTATACCAAGCTAAGTTGCCAGCGATTTTAATAGCACAAATTGTGCAAGTGTTATTTAAACGTCATAATTTTATAGTAGTTTGACGTCTTTGCTATCAAAATCGCTGCCAACTTAGCTTGGTCCAAATCTAATAAATTTAGAACAAGAAAAGTCTGCAGAGAATTTGATAGCCCACCCAGTGCAAGTGTTATTGTAAACGTCTAACTTCTATGAAATTATAACGTATAAATAACACTTAGGTACACTGCGTGTACTATCAATATCGCTGCAGACTTTTCTTGGTCTAACTCTATATATGGGTCAAACAGATCACTGTGTTATGTCTTTCCTGTAGACATACACAAGAGTTAAGGGCTATAAAGGTTAATTTTCTTATTTAACCCTTATCCACGTGAAAAGGTCCTCCTTTTATTTAGAGAACTATGATAAAATCATTGCTTACATGCCCACAAGCTGTTAACTATTGCCCACAGGAGAGAAAAATGTGCTGTTCGCGATAACACACTAGTTTTCTCTTCTGTGGGCAATAGTTAACAGCTTGTGGGCATGTAAGTAATGATTTTATCATAGTTCTTTAAATAAAAGGAGGACCTTTTCACATGGATAAGGGTTAAATAAGAAAATCAACCTTTATAGCCCTTAACTCTTGTGTATGTCTACAGGAAAGACATAACACAGTGATCTGTTTGACCCATATGTAATACTCATCGATACAATTCTAACAAACCCAAACAAAATGAAATTGCATTATTTAATTGACCGAGTATTACCGAGAGTTTCCCTTTCAGCTTGGACGAAAATGCTTTCATTGCGTGGGTTGGGTTCCTTTAGTGCCCACACTAGCGTCTTTTGAGCGTCGGTGTCTAGTCAGCGCTATGGAAAATAGCGGCGCTGCGCAGTTGCGCCAACGCTGCGTCGAGTAGCAGCCATAGAGTTGACTACACGCCGACGCTCAGGAGCCGCTATAGTCTGTATCTTTAGGTATTTAAATAAAAGTAAACAAAATCTACCCTCAAATACCCTTAAGCCAGTTGAGGTTAGAAAAAAACAGTACACGATCAAATAATGTAGGTTAAAGTCAGGTCGTTCAGTGACTGATCCAGGCGGCTTTGTATTTGGTTGGTTAACCAATAAATGTTATAACTACCCGAAAATGTACAAATTGTTTGTTTACTTTTAAATACCTAAGGCCTCATTCCCACAAGCGCTTTTACAACGCGCGTTAAAAAAGCGTTTGAATGACAAATAGATACAATGTGTCTTTGTTCACACGACGGCGGTGGCGCTTTTTATTAAGCGTTGTTGGACTTTCGACTTCAAGCCTTGCTCGTTAAATCGAATTTAGAGTGCGGACAGATTCAAGCGCTTTTTTAACGCGCGTTGTAAAAGCGCTCATGGGAATGAAAGATACAGAGATAGATACTCACCTAGCGATAGACGACGACAGCGATGTCTCACTAAGGACTAAGATGCGACTTGATTCCGCCCGTGGCCTGGCGTGCTCTTGGTAGGACATCGCATTCGGCTCCACCGTCATAGTGGGCGACATCATTTTCGATTTCACTTCAAAACCACAAAACAATTAACCCATATATGCCCATCGGGTCGTTTTCGACCCACTGAATAAAACTAGCTCCTACATATTAAAATTATAAGGGAAGTGAGCCTGTAACCTAGTGTGGGTCGAAAACGACCCAATGGGCATATATGGGTGTGAAATGCATCGATTTGCTTGATTCACCCTCTACCATCTACCTCTAAGAGACCATGATCACCTCTAAGAGACACCCCACACTAGCGTCTCCCGAGCGTCGGCGTCTAGTCAACTCTATGGCTGCTTCTCGACACAACGTTGGCGCAACTGCGCAGCGACGCTATTTTCCATAGCGCTCACTAAACGCCGACGTTCAAAAGAGGCTAGGCTCTCGTGCGTGAATAGAAAATACCCTTAAAATCCCACCAAAAACGTTTCATGTAAAGTGTTGCCAAGATTAGGCGCGTAAAGTGTTGCCAAGATTAGGTAGTAAAAAAAGCTTTTACACTAAAAAGTTATCCCGTAGTAGGTACCGGGTGGTACCGGTATGGGAAAGGTGGACGGCAGACGGCCTAGAGAGGACCAATTCCAACGAGATGGTGTGACCAAATATCCGCCCACCAGTGAGGCACCGACTTAGAAGCATACTTAATCATAATCATGATTATTAATTTGTGCAAACCTTGGTGTTACGGTTTTTTTTTAATTTAAATGAGTAGGTAGAGCATGGACCCTACTAGGCTAGCAGTAGGTACCAAGACTTTTACTCTGCAAGTCCTAACTTTATAATATAGAAGAGTCTTTAATCTTCTTTATATTATTATCTGGGAGACCGAGCTTTGCTTGGAAAACATATAAAAACTCAAAAATGCGGGTTTTTTTTCCAGAGATAAGACTAGATAGCTAGATCGATTTATCGCCCACGAAAACTCCCATATAGCAAATTTCATCGAAATCGTTAGAGCCGTTTCCGAGATCCCGGAAATCCATACTAATCCATACCAATATATTAATTATTAATTATAATATTATAATATTATAATATAATATTATAAATGCGAAAGTGGTCTATCTGTCTGTTACCTCTTCACGCTTAAACCGCTGAACCGATAGTTGAAAATTGGTATGGAGATAGTTTGAGTCCCGAGAAAGGACATAGGATAGTTTTTATCACAGAAATCACCCTTTAAGGGGTGAAAAGGGGGGTGGAAGTTTGTATGGGGAATCGATAAAAAGCCACTCCACACAGACGAAGACGCGGGCAAAAGCTAGTAAGTATATCAATAGACAAGAATCGCTCGTTTAAAGGTATTATATAAATAGATAGATAGATAGATAGATATACTTACCGGGATCATGATCAGTGGCCATAATAGACTTCAAACTGGTAATGTTTCGCTTCAAATGATGGCAAGATTCATCGGAATCGTCCGACGATTCGACTATTTTAACCTTTTGACCGTTAGGCAACATTTTATGGTTATATTGTTTAAAACGGTGTGAGATGGTGTGGCAAATGTGTTGACGGCGGATTTTGAATGTCAGTTTGTATGACTGTGACAGTTCTAGCTAGAAAGTGCTGCTCCACACCAATATACTTACTTCACTCTTTGCTACACATTCGGTAGATACTCTAACCAAACTCTAACAAAACGCGCCTGTTACGATTAGGACAGATATATGACCGCTAGGTGGCGACAGTAGGGTTGCCTACTTTTTTTGGTGGAATATAGTATTTTCCAGAAAAAGGCATCAAAAATATAGTAGGTACATTACAAAAAAATATAGTACTTTTAGATAAAATACTAACATGAGTGTAATAATATACGTTTAATCGGAAATATAGTATTTTAGCGTACACTATATATTTTTCCAAAAGTATATATATAGAGAGCCAAAATATAGTACGGTTGGCAACCCTAGGCGACAGCCCCACGCGCGGCCTATGGGCCAAAATTGGTGTGGGACGAATATACTTGTAGCTACCTGTTGCAAAGCGACGAAATCGCGGAGTGAGCCACGCCCGCCTCTACCTTCCATAAGTCCGATTTTTGCGGGTGGGGACGTCAAATGAATTGCTATTTCTACATGATTTGTACGTAACTTACAAGTAGCCATGTCCGTTCATACAAAAGTTTGCAAAATTGTGCAAGTTTTTCGGCAGAGGGGTAAGCTCTTAAAGGCGACTCCAGTTATTAAATGCTCTAAGGGCCTAACAAAATCCATAGAATCTGATCCTAGCGATTTTCCATTAAAGTATAGATAAATGTCCTGAATATGTGTCAAAGTCGCATAAGGGTGGTATTCCACCACCTGTCCAATTTCTTTGTCCAATGAGTATTTGCGTCTCACATTTTGCTTAGTGAGAGAGTGAGACCCAATGCACTGCACATTGGACCAAGAAATTGGACAGGTCGAATACCAACATAAGCAACATACGAAATTTACTACACTCAACTACACTCCATACTTTCTAGAATTTGTGTTGATTTAAAACACCCTCTATCGATTTTATAATCTTACTTAATTTTAATACACATTTTAACTAAACTGCCCTCTAATTAAAATTAAACTACTGGACTTAACATACTTACACCTTGTTACCTTACTGATGCCTGCGTAGTTAGCTCAGTAATCAAAAGATGGCGTTTTCTTCAATAATTTTACAGCGCCTTCTATTGTCAAACATTGAAACTACTTAGAAAGGTAATCAACAATACATGGTGGATACTGGTAGCTGCTTGTAGCCATGCTGGTTATGTACGACCTAGTGCGGCTACTCGTCGTAAGATGGCGTCGTCACAAGCTTTAGTTTTAGTAGTTTAATCTTGACGTCTTTCGGAAAGATTGGCCTAATATTGCCATAGAAAGAGACGCAAGGAAGAAAGAGAGGGAGGCCTTTGCCCAGCAGTGGGACACAACAGGCTAACAAAAAAAAATATGATTGAATTATATTCAAAATTATACGAGAATAGTTTTCTATGACAATATGAGCTAGCTAAGTTTTTCCTCCTAAGAGATTTTAAGTGATATTTAAAATATACGACATACTAGTCGGTATAAAACATTCATTTTGAGAATTGGGGATGTGAAGGAAAATAAAAACTGTAATTGAAAGTACCTCCATTTTATTTCAATTATTTAATCCTAATTATAACAATTAGAAAATGTATACATCGATAATATACGTATATTGACTAAATACTTATAATTATTGCGAATTATTATAAAAAATATAATAATTTGTATGAAACAGTTTAGACAGTCGACTATTTTGGAGTCAAAATGGTCCAATATCTAAGCTTTCAATTTTTCTTATAAATAAATGTGCAATTGTCGGCTTATAAATGTGGCAGTTTTATTATTAAAACACCTTTTATACAAATTAAAAAAAAGTTATTATGAAAAGCGCCAACGTTCCCTTTTTACACTATCCGATTTTTTCACAAAATTATTTATTACTTACTTAAAATTAATTTTAGATCACAATCAAGATGTTTTTGACTATAATGGGAGGTTTTACAACGTATTAAATTAAATAATTATAATCTATAGTTAAATAATTCAGCTTCTGATTTTTTAAAGTTGAAAATGTAGGACAATGATATTCGCCAATTTTTTTTTAAATTTTGAAATCGGACAGTGTAATATCAGCTTAAGCTCAGGTTTAAAGATAAGTTTGCATTAAATATAACCTATCTATTTACAGATACTTCAAATACAATAATAATAAAATAAAAAAACCGAATTCACATTTTGTACTGTCTTCAAGATGGGTATGGCACGACCATATTTTATTTTAAAATATTTTAAGTGTAATAAAAAAATCATTGAGTTACGATGAACTAAAGTGCTAGAAGCGACTCTATACCTAGTTATTTTTTAAAATTTTATCCAACAAAAATTAAATAGTAATATGACATTTTTTTTTGTAAATAGCTGTCAATGTAATTTTAATTTAATTTCTAGCACTTTAGAACATTGTATAATAGGAGATCCATAGATCGTCCTTACAAAGCATCTACTTTTCTAGTAATTTGATGATAGGAAATAACTTATTTGACTTTTCTAGTAGTAGATGCTCATTTGACGCGAGATTTCTAAAAATTCTTACTTACAGATCACAGTCGATCATATATACTCTGTTTTTAGGATTCTGTACCAAAATGGTACAAAAGGAACCCAGCATTAATGCTCGTTGATCACTTTAAACCGCTGTTAAAACTGTAAAATCATTCTAAAAAGTTGCATCTAAAGATGTATTCAATGTCAATGCAATTTTTTATCAAGAGTTTCTAGAAATCTGCATAACGACTTTACTTCTTCCCATCCAAGCATTTGCAGGCAGCGTTATGCTTATGCTGCCCAACCAGCTCTGAGAAAGTCGGGTTGAATGTTACACCAGGTGCTACGTATTGCGGGTTCGTGCCGCTTCCTGAAGTCTCATAGGTTACTATCTGTGGTTTAGTGGTATAACTTACTATCTGTGGTTTAGTGGTATAACTTACTATCTGTGGTTTAGTAGTATATGTTACTATTTTAGGCTTAGTGGTGAAGGTGAAATACTCAGGTTTGGTGGTGAAAGTGACGATCTCAGGCTTGGTGGTGTAGGTGATGATTTTAGGTTCCGATTGGAAGACCTTCTTCTCGGAGTAAGTGGCGCTGTAGCTGTTGCTGACGGGGCCGGTGACTTCCCCGCTGAAAGCTCCTTTTCCTTCGCTCGAGGAGGCCTGGGTGATCTTCGAGGAGAACTGGCCGAACTGTCCAGAGCCGAAGCCGACTTGGCCGCCGAAACCGCCGAAACTGGCGCCGAATCCGCCTGAAATTAATAGATTAGATGAGTTTTAACATTTTCAACGCCAATGACGGATATATCCGCAATCCCGCACTGTATTTCCAACGCAGAAGACGAATGAATCCGTCACTGATCACAGAGAAATATATAGATATAGAGAATATAGACCTACGTGCATATGCATAAAGTTTAACTTTAGTTTTAAAGTTAGTTTAGCATTTTTGACGTGAAATGTAATGTGAACGTCTTTAAACACCCGTAGAGTCCGATCAAAAACCAGATGTAAAGAAAAGTATTATGTCGGTATATGTAATAAGTACATACCTATCTTTGTAACTATAATCTATACATCTTATAAAACAAAGTCCCCCGCCGCGTCTGTCTGTACGTATGTATATTCGCGATAAATGCGATTTTCATTGCGGTTTTCACCTACCAATAACAGTGATTCTTGAGGAAGGTTTAGTTAGGTGTAGGACGTAGGTATGCAAAGTCGGGGCGGGTCGCTAGTAATACCTATTTTAATGTAAGGATTGCGCGCTCTTACATACAGGGCGCCTGTGGTGCCTTTATACTGTAAGCTTTGCGCGCTTTGACATAGAACCCTTTACGCAGTAAGGCTGGCTGCAATAATTTGATTTTCACCACACCATCTCGGAAAGACTTACTTTGCACTTCAAAAACGGATAGCAAAGTTGCACTTTGCTATCAGTAATTCACATGTGAGGCAAAGTAATCAAATGCAAAGTTTGAGTTGTTTTCTTATGTTTGCTGGTAGAATTGGCTTTTAAATGATGATTTTGGATGATAAATATTTAATAACATTCATTTGAATTTGATTTGCTTTGATTTTGTTTGATATTTTACATTTAATATTTGCTTCGGGTTGGTGTGGTGAAAAATTTTGTGTTGCACTCGGGGGCAAATTTTGTTTAACCCTCGTGCTTTGAAACCCTCGCAATGCTCAAGATTCCATTTTTCGAATTAAATTTTATTATTAAATTTTGGAGTCTTTCGCTTGCTCGGGTATCAATATTAGCACGAACGGTTAAACAACAACTGCCCCCTTGTAAAACAAATAACTATTGTTCCCTCGTGACATCTGTTGAGTCTAAGAGAAAGTAAATAGGTACCTTTAATGCCGGCACCACCAACACCAGCGCCGCCAGTGTTCACGCCGCTCGTGAACCGCTGGCTGGAGCTGGAGAACTGGGCGAAGCGCGCGCTCTCCAGCAGTCCGATGGCCCACTCGTACCACTCCAGGTCTTTACCCCTTCCGCTAAAACCTTTGGCTAGAGCTGGAAATTCTGGAGTTGGTTACCTTTAATGCCGGCACCACCAACACCAGCGCCGCCAGCGCCGCCAGCACCACCAGCACCTCCCTTCACACCGCTCGTGAACCGCTGGCTAGAGCTGGAGCTAGAGCTGGAGAACTGGGCGAAGCGCGCGCTCTCCAGCAGTCCGATGGCCCACTCGTACCACTCCAGGTCGAACTTGTAGAAGCCGGCCAGTTGGTTGCCTGGTTGGCAGCCTGGAAAATATAGAAGATACATGTGTTTTTAGCATGAAGCTATTCTTTCAGCCATCAGAAAATCATGAATAGCTAAGAGAGAACTTGATGTGAGTTTTTCTTCTTGGTTAATTTTCAGTGGTCATCGTTGATATTTATCAAAGCTTTTACGAGCGTTTCTTTTATTTTTTGCCATTTTATATATTGTGACCTTTTTTGCCATTTTTGTGTTATTTAGGGATCGCGAGCCCTTTTCATCCTTATAGGAGAAAAAAAGTGTCCTAAAATTTCCATACATTTTTCAACCTTTCCTTTTTGTTACCGCCATACAAAGTATATGGGGAAATGGTAACACAATAAGAAAAAAACTCTGGGACATTTTTTTATCCTATAAGGTTAGGATCGAAAGAGCTCGTGATTCTGAGTAGAAATAACACAAAAGTGGCAAAAAGGCCACAATATATAAAAATGGCAAAAAATAAAAGAAATGCTCTTACCGCCGTGCACTTGCTTTGAAAGTCTCTTTTAGTCAGCGGCAATGAAGTGAGCAGCGATATAAGTTGTTGTTGCTGCTTGCTTTTATTATGCAGCCACATTCTGTAGGACGAATTCAAATGCCGAGTTTTGAGCTCCACGTAAAGCCAAAGGCCTTAGGCCCGGAGCATCCCAACGTGGCAAACCACCGTGTGAGACAGTGACTACGGCTGCATTCTTGACGAAGAATTTCTTGTTTTTTTTTAGAACAGTTCAGAGTAGAAAAGTCTACACTAACCTGACTCCCAAGAGTAGACGCCTCTGAACACCCAGTGCACGTTGTCAGTGGTGCAAGCCAGAGCGGATCCAGTATCGACCTGAAACAAAACATACAAATGATCAACGTTATCAAGATTTCGAAGTATAAAGGCCCTAAG
The DNA here is from genome assembly GCF_910591565.1 of Cydia splendana. Taxonomy (NCBI): domain Eukaryota; kingdom Metazoa; phylum Arthropoda; class Insecta; order Lepidoptera; family Tortricidae; genus Cydia; species Cydia splendana. The sequence continues at coordinate 6,045,469 of NC_085986.1, forward strand.
GTTAATAAGCCTGGTGAGATTAGAACATGGACCTACCCAGCAAATATTGTTAACGGGGTTGGTCGGCTCTCCTGGTCGAACTGGTCCAGCAGAAGAGGGTAGTCCTGGGCCATCTTGGCTTGTCTCCAGGGTTGATAGACCCCAGCTGACCTACCCAGCAAATATTGTTAACGGGGTTGGTCGGCTCTCCTGGTCGTACTGGTCCAGCAGATGAGGGTAGTCCAGCGCACGCTTGACTTGTCTAAAGGCTTGATGGACTCCAGCAGCTGACTTACCCTGCAGATATTGTTGACGGGGTTGGTAGGCTGTCCGCACGCGCAGCTGTCCTGGTCGTACTGGTCCAGCAGATGAGGATAGTCCTGGGCAATCTTGGCCTGGCACTCTCCAGGGTTGATCAGAGACACGTTGATGCTGTGCATGATGGAGCCCAGGAGATGAGCTGGAAGAGGAACAGTGGTTAATGATTTGTTGGTCAATTTTTCGATCAATATCGATCTATTCTATTACTGCCGGCCTAGCCGGGGTTACAATCGCTGTCGCTTCGACAACGAAAAGCATTATGTCTCTCTATCACTCTTCCATATTAGCGACAGTGACAGTTGCGTTTCGATCGCTACGGAGCGTAAGCGATTGGCATCTTGGCTACGCGGCCCGGACTAAATAACTTTCTCAGCATTTTCAGAAGTAAGTACTAGAAGAATGGCATTTCGTAAGTGGAATGCCTCGTAACTGGACATTTCTGTTCAAACTTGTACCAAAAAACATTGTGTTAGAATTGGGAATTTTTATATTATTTCTACTCAGAATCACGAGCTTTTTCCATTTTTACTGAGAAAAAAAGTGTCCCCACAATTTTGGTCCGTTTGGTTACGGTTTTCAATACAACCTTCTATGACCATAACAAAACGGACAAAAAAAAATTGTATGAAATTTTGGGGACACTTTTTTTCTCGTATTAGGATCGAAAGAGCTTGTGATTCTGAGTGGTAAAGTATAAAAATTCCAAAATCTAAAATGCAAGTTTGGGAAACAACTTTAAATAGAAATGCCCAACTAACGACTTGTAGTAGTAGTAGTAGTAAAGACATATGTAACTTCGTATAAGACGTATAAAGTCTAAGGAAAAAACGTGCCTCGGAATTCAAGTAAAAGTCATTCTCGAATAGATGTCGCACACACCTTTAGCCTATCCTCAGCTAGATGGCGTGACGACACCGTTTCATATTTAACAATTTTAACACATAGATATCAGTGAATGAACATGGCTCAAAATGATATAAAAATAATAAAATCATTTATCCATATATATACATTTTTTGATAACTTTATGCGTTTTCATTTTGAGTTTTAGTCGTGTGTCGATAGATGGCAGTAAATTTACAGTGACTACAAAATTTACAATGACAGGACCCCTCTATACTATCTATTCTTTTTGGTAGTAGTAAACACTTTATTGCACAAAACAAGTACATAACACAGAGAGAATACAGTGAATGTGTATAAAGGCGAACTTATCCCGTTAAGTACCTGTGTCCATATAAGTAATGATTCGATCACACAAGTTAATAGAAAAGGTTCCCTTTGACGACCTGTCTGGCCTAATGGGTAGAGACCCTATGAAAATATGTAGCCGACGGACCCGTGACCCTGTGAAAATATGTAGCCGACGGACCCGTGACCCTATGAAAATATGTAACCGACGGACCCGTGACCCTGTGAAAATATGTAGCCGACGGACCCGTGACCCTATGATAAAATATGTAGCCTTCGGACCCGTGACCCTATGAATATGTAGCCGACGGACCCGCGCGAATTACTGCTAAATGAGGGCCTACGACGTGCTGCCTCCCTGTCACACGTACATATGATTTCACAAGTGCGACAGAGAGGCAACACGTCGAACGTGGTTCGCGGTAGGCCCTCCGATACCTATGATTCTAAAATGATTCAAATAAGTTTAGCAAATATTTCATTTTTGGTACAAGCTTTTATCGCTGACTGTACTTTTCTTACGACAGACAACTAATACTCATCGAGACAATTCTAAAAACCCGTAACACAATTAGGTTGCGTTGTTTCATCACAGAGTTCCTATGACCACCTCCTGTCTCCATCATCAGATCAGTTCGATGGCACCATAATATTTCAGCTCAATCGGAAACCAGGAAGTGGATCAAATTTAACTCGCAAGATTTGATTACAGACAACGGGACAGGTGAAACTAAATAAAAGCTTGTAATATCGGTTTGATGCCACGTTCGAATTGGCCTGTAATTGGTTTCAAGGATTAAACTTAATTAGACAAGTTCTAACCTGTCTGATTAAAATTTTTGGAACGATTCAATATGTCAATGCAAAAGCAACTACTAATAAAATTGCAATTAATGCGATTTTTTGCTACTAAACCCAAATGCATTCAATTTTGCATCTAAATGCTCATACATAAAGTTCATAGTATCATATCTACATGTTTTGACATTTTCTCAACATAATCAATTCATAATGAGACAAGTTTCAGTAGAACTATAGATCTTAACTTCTTAGCAGTAAGATATACAATTGGTCACTTGAAAATATCGTGTGTAAACATAGAAGTCGCAAGGTCGAGTCACTTTTACACCGTTGCGAGCATAATATAGTGGAACACCGCAATCGCCTCAGCGAACTTAATAAATAGTTTTTACAGTACATATGGGCCTATTTTCCCGCACTAGTGCGTAAAATAGCACTTTTCGTGCGATGTTAAAAGTTTAAAGGGCCATAGTGACGTTCCACGGGAAAAGGTACCTTATGAGGGTTTCTAGTTTCGGAGATATGAAATGTTTTGTAAAGAGGTGAAAAAATTCTCAATATTTTTTTATTGTGTGATCTGAAACCTTAATGCGTAACGTTTGTTTACCTGTTTTTATTTTTGTTATAAGTTAGTTATAAGCCTAGTAATGTCGTCTCAGAGTTTAGTAGAAAAGGTACCTTATGGAAAAAAGATTGAAAATTCCCAAAAAAACTAGTCAATACGGGAAAAGAAGTTTGGTAGAGAACTGTATTAGCATTCTGCAAAACTAATTTGATAATTTCAGTTCTGGTTGGGGCGCCTCGCAAATATTATAACCGTACATCGACCGACATTACAAATCCAAGTAGCCTGCTATTATACCAAAGTTACTCTCGTCAAGTCTTTCTTAACTAGAATAATCTTCATTTGGTTTGGTCGCATGCAGTAAATCAGCCATTGGTTTGCTGAAAAATGCCAATACCCGACGCATTACCTTATGGAATATCTGAGGTCATTGAACCTCAATGCCGCTTATCTTCAATAGCAACCGAAATATATTATTGATAAGAAATAGACGATTTATACCATCTTAACCCCAAAATATTATTAGTTTATCCTAACTGTTCCATCATCATCATGCCTCATCATGTAACTTAATCACAAGGTACCTTTTCATTACATACAAATTATTGGTCTTTTTTAAGATTATTATGACGAAGAACTAATTAAATTTGGGGCAGTTTAATGTAAATTAATATTTTCTATTCATAAAAGATAAACTGTAATATGATTGATATTTTGTAGTGATGTATTATTAGATTTATTTCCATAAGGTACCTTTTCGTAAATGTATGGAGCAAATACTGTTATTGTTATGTAAGTTTAAAGTGGCATAAGGGGTTAAATATAGTATTTAGTTGGGGTTTTAGGATTTATTTCATTTGAATGACAGAATTTCTTTCATATGTGCTCAGAAAAATTGATTGTGTGTCACATTAAAAGTAAAAATATTCAATTTTGCGATTTTATATGAAAAAGTCAGAAAATACATTTTCACCTCTAAATCGGTATTGTTTTTTGCTTAAACTGTCTGTCAGTGTCGTTTTCTAATAGATAAAATTTAAATCTTGAGAGCTCATTGCAATCAATCGTGAAAATGAAATAAAACTTTATTTTCAAGAGATTGGTTAGTATACACATAAATCAGTCGATATCAAAAGTTTCTATTTGCATTACAGAATTAGTCGCAATATTTTTTTAATCTCACATATATAAGGTATTATTATTTGTAGTCAACTATGTAACTTACTTCAGGAACATAGTTTTTTAGGCGGTTAAACTTAAAACTTCTCTATCGTAAAGTTGCTAATTTCACAACATTATTTTCAAAAAATCATATCTCTGTAACTACGCAACCTAGAAGGTTGATCTTTTGTGTTATCGATAGCTTATTTATTGTAGATTACTGGGGTATGCATAACTCCATACCCGCCATAAGGTACCTTTGACCGTGGGACGTCACTATGTACTGTAAAACGTTGTACGATACACGTGCGAATAGGTAATTCGCAACTCGTGTCGAATTTCCTCTTTTCCGCACTTGTATCGTAAATAACTATTCCACCACATAAGAAAGTTGCATTTTATCCACAAGTGGGATAAAGTTTTTGAATTGACTTTTAAATGATCATTTTGAATGATAAATATTTAATGACGTTCATTCGGTTGTTTGTTATTTTACATTAGGTATAATTGTATTTTCTTCGGGTTAGTGTGGTGAAAAATTTTGTGTTTCATTCGGGGGCAAATTTTGTTTAACCCTCGTGCTTTGAAACCCTCGCAACGCTCAAGATTCCATTTCACAACGTTAAATTTTGGAATCTTTCGCTTGCTCGGGTATCAATAATAGCACGAGCGGTTAAACAACAACTTTGCCCCCTTGTAAAACAAATAACTATTTTTAATTGATTATTCGGCAATATTTACAAATATATTTTGCCGTAGATATTACCTAAAATTTAAATAAATAATCATAAAAAATCTCGGAATGAAATTCTTAAATTCTGTCGTCTCAGATATATTGAACCTCTACCAGCAATAACGAAGAATGTAATGTTATCATAGTTCATAAATATGCATAATGATGGACCGAAACTTATTGGGCATTGAAATCATTAAAAACATCAAACATTAAATTTAACGAGCTTACTACTTTGTGTTTTCGATTATTCGTTGTAATTTTTTTAGATTTTTCGTAAACAGAACATCTGGACAACCGATGCGGAAGCATTTTTGCCCAAGCTGTAGCGGAGACCTTCGCTAACACTCGGCCAATAATAACAAGTGTAGCGTCAGCAATATACCTGTCTGTTCTTGAAAGTACATTGTATAAAATTAACCTGTATAGGTTAATACCTGCATAGGATAATAACCATTATAATATTCACTTTTGACAACATTTAGATTTCTCAATATTTCCATCGTGAAATATTAATTTAGATAAATATGTAAACAACATATGCTTCAAAATTATCTGTATTTTAAAGGTATAATGTCATTCACGTAATTAAATACATCCAATATCAATTAAATTAAATGATTAGATAGATTAAATCATGGTTATATTATGAAAACGACTTTAACCTCATGTGAACAGCTTTTGGGTCACAATTTATTTAATCCTTGAAATTTACAATCTTTAATATCAGTTTAATGCAAATATAATAAAATATTCCACACCGGGGAATATTGCCAATTGGTAAATATTTTTCTGGAAAAAATATATTTTCGGAAATATTACAGTTCAATCAGTAGGTATTTACCCTATCAACGAGCTGATGGCCCGGGGTTCAAATCCGGTAGTAGTGGACTAGACGATGGTATTACCTACTAAAGATAAATACATGTACTAAATAAAGAGTAGACCATAACTCAGGAACCATGATAAACACACAACACAAATAAATGCCCTATCCAGGATTCAAACCCGGGACCTCCTGCTTCCTAGGCAGCACTACCAAGCTAGGAGGCTATTTTCAGCTAAATGGAAACACATTGCCAGAGAAGTAATCAAATCTGAAAATTGTGGACCTCTAAAACTTTGCATAATTTTGTAGACATTGCAACTTCGCGATAGCTATAAAAACGCACTAAGCTTACATCATAATGCTATCTCCTGTACCCTTGTTCAGATTAACCGAGACTGAAAGAGCAACAGCAAGTATACTTAAGTCCACTTTTGAATCAATGGATACAGGCTTTTGTAAAATATTTATATCTGTACCACTAGTGTAAATCTCATTCGATAGCGTGACGTGATGTACGCGTTTGCGTTAAGTGTCATTTTGTATGGAATTTTGAATTGCCAAAACGTCCCGCTTGGCGCGCTGTTCAAAATTCCACACAAAAATAGACATAACGCAAACGCGAACGCACGTCACGCTATCGAATGAAAACACTAGGGGTTCTTAAATGTCAGAGTGGGATTTCTATGTTAATATGGTTTTTCATAAGAGGTCGCGGGTTCAAGTCTCGGGTCAGGTCGTAATGGACACTGATGAATATAAATTAATTGGCATGTTTGCGAGTTAGTTTTATATGTTTATGACTATATACTGGAGACGTTAAGTACGTACCGTATTTACAACAACCTTAATTATGTAATGAATTTCCACAAATTATTTTCCATATTTAATAAACAATTGCTGGTATTTTGAGTCGAGTTACATATGTTGCTACAAGTTAAGAAGTAAATGCTAAGCTTGGTAACCTTTTCAACAAAACCAACACCGATTACCATTCTGGTTGCTAAATGTTTTCTGCCGGAAATATTGCCGAGTGTAAATGTTACTAGAAATATCAGTGAGCTATATTAAAATATACAAGTATTTTTATATCAAGAATTTATAGTCTATTTTGTCCTATTTTTAAGTTGAAAAATATGTTAAAAAGCAAATAAAAAATATCAGATAAAAAAAAACTGTTTTATCAATTTTTATTATGAAACTCCTGAGGGTTCAAACAATCATTATCATAATATAATTAAACATAAATTGATGACATTATTTAGGTCCTTTGACATAGTCGTTTAGGTCATATGAGATGAAATAGTCGAGCACATAGATTTTCATACTCCATTTTCATTTTCCAGATTCGGCCTGGCCTGCATTCATAACTTTTTTATTTTGTCGCTTGGTTCGTTATTCCATAACGCAGTCCAATTGATGTAGAGCGCTTGACCAAAATTACGTTAATTAGTAATGACTGATGTTTACTCACCGTGCTCGCGAGCAATTTGATAGATTTAAACCACACCTTCCTTAGCTCATGACGTGCTCATAAGAAGTTAAATGTTATATGAACTATAGACTTATACTTTTTAGGTCTATTTTAAAGTCCTAATGTCTGTCAGCTGCTACTGGGATTCCCAAGCATATTTAACTAAGCCTTTTGGCGATTATGAAACGCAAACGTGTCCGAGTCAACATTGCGACGATTGGCCTTTGGCCAGAATAAATAAGCAGATGATTAGCACCGAGAGGAATGCGAGGGTCTTTAACATTGGAAAATATCGGTTTTTTGAGCGTTCGATTTTCAAAGTCAGCCAATATTAAGTAACAATGTGTGTTCAATTTGACCGAAACATCTTTTAAGATCGACACTTCACGTCTCTGGAGTAGCAATGAGCAAGTCGCAGAACATTGCCAAAATTTGCATAATTTTTGGAAAATTTAATGAAAAAATTCTCATGCAAGTTTCCACTTAGAAAGTTCCCGTTCAGATTAAGGATTATCACTCCATGTTACTGTTGACGACTGTTTCATTTAACTTTTACGTCACTCATTGGCGTCATTTTCAAATGTCATAGAAATTGAAACTAACTGTAAGAAGGTTTGGCAATAAACGCGCGGAAAAAAAATACCGAGAACATTTCATGGGAAATGTGCAATTTTTGATAATCTTTTTGGCGGATAGCAACTCTAGCGTTGCCAAAAACGTCTTTGAAGTTATCAAGAAATCACGTTTCGGGCATAGCTGTGGTTGATTTGATATACGTCTAATTATGTCAAAATTTTTCAATAATGTTAATATCCTCTCTAGATATGAGGACTTTGTATGTAAAGGCGATTTCGCGGCGGTCATCCAGTTTCGTCTTACAAGGGTGGACAACACATCGGTATTCCCCGTTTCAGATAATTGCAATGCCGACGAAAGCGACACATCCGAAAAGGAAAGCGCGCAAATTGTGCGCCGGCGCTGGTTGTGGGTCAATGCTAAGACGTACGGTCAGCACGTGGGGAATTTCCAATAATAAATGAATAAACATCGATTAAATAATGATTTCGGATTCCGCGATAGTAATTCATAAAATAAAACTATTTATATTTACAATACTACCCTGGTTTTTACATTTACAGCGCTCGTTATCAGTAGGAGATTGAGAAAGATGTCATACATACCTATGATACATATCTATCAAAATTACATTATGTAAAATACTGATTACAACATTATGGCTGGTTATACATGCAAAATTCGCTGGCATTAATGACATTACCAGGATTCGAATCCAAGACTTTCAGTTTCGTTAGCTGGACTATCACAGCTTAGTATAAGTTGTTTAAGGCGTATTGAAATGTACGGTTATAACAATTGTTATTCTTCATTTTTATCGCCAACCACCGAATTTGTATATATATACCGACCGATTATTTGACGACCGGTCTGGCGTAGTGGGTAGTGACCCTGCCTGTGAAGCCGATGGTCCTGGGTTCGAATCCCAGTAAGGGCATTTATTTGTGTGATGACACAGATATTTGTTCCTGTCATGGTTGTTTTCTACGTATTTAAGTATTTATATATCGTTGTCTAAGTACCCTCAACACAAGCCTTCTTGAGCTTACTGGGGGACTTGGTCAATCTGTGTAAGAATGTCCTATAATATTTATTTATTTTTATTTATTTATTTTTATATACAGCACTAACTGCTGTTAGCCAATGTAACCTGTTGTCAGTTTTTTATAATCATACTGAATATATAAATGTAAGAAGTCGTTTTAAAATTCCGATAGAATCACGTGAAGAAGAATGCCTTATTATATCATTGTGCCCTGCCTTGAGAACCGATTTATATGTAAAGTTATCAAGGAAAATCACATTTTTTTCAAGTCTATTACGTGATTTAAAATTATGTATGCGAGACGTTTGTATGTTAATTTTGCGATAACATAGACATTCGTCCTGGCCTTCGGCGGGTACAATGTCAACCCGTGGGCGGATCTAAACAATACTTGAGACATTAAACAAGATGGTATAGTGAATTTAATATAAGAATTTAAAAATAACCTACCTTAGGTAGGTAGGTACTCTTTATTGCAGACCATAAACAACAAATTAGTGAGATATAAGGTACCTACTACGCTGCTTACCTACTTGCGCCAAAGAAGGCCCATCGTCATCGTTTCAGAGCATTTACAATATTTATTTAATAGTGTTGTAATAAATATTCTCTTCAAGTTAAAGGAAATCAAGTTTTGATAATGATATGAGTAGACTACGTATTTTATTTTATTTAAGTAAGTAGATATAAATCCTTTAATATTTTTACGTTTTTAGAAGTAGGTATTTAATTTATTTTTATTAGATGCTAAAAGATCAAACATTTTAATTTTCATTCTAATTTGTTGGCAATATTTCCCATGGGTATTTTGTTTTAAATTTCCGGCAATGATTTTTATGATCGAAATTTTTTAATTAAATACATGTAACTTATTAAAAATCCCATTTGTTTTCATAATGCGTTAGTTTAAAGATATACTAATTGTCATTTCAGAATGTAAAATGATTGGCATTAATAAACACTATAGGTACCTATGTTAATAACAAAACTTCCGTGAGACACAGACATATTAAATATATTAAAAACGGGTCACTCACGTAGTTTAAGTCGAAAAACGCTCTGCGCCGGTCCGTCACCGTAAACGCAAGCTCCTGATGACACTCCTCGGTACGGAGTGAAACATGTCGAGCGTTTTTCGACATAAAATACGTGAGTGACCCGTTTTTAATATATTTAATAAGACTATAGGTACCTACTCTAAAATTAACAAATAAATAATTAGGTAATAATTAAATTTGACACACGGCCCAGTAAGGTTTGTGTTGAGCTGTTGAGGATGCTAGACGAAACATCTAAATATCCCGTCTAAAGACTAAATTTAAACAAATTCAATATTTGTTCTCAAACAATTTAAAACATTCATATGCTTAATAACTTTTTTGCTACTACTACCGCACCCAACCGGTCTTGAACAGCATATGCAGCATATGCATATGTATATGTCGATTGCTTAATGTTATGCCATCTTCAACACTGGTAGCGACTTGTATGTTTATGTTTATTATCTATAAATTCATCGGCGCTGATAGATCGTGAATGTTTTAAAATAACACGAAAGGGACCGTAATTTAAAAATTTGCACATACGCTGAAATATTTTAAGACAATACTTCGTAAATTTGATTTAGCGTAAATAAAGTTTCATAACGCGTTCGGCTAAGTTATACTGTTTACATTGTTTACTAAACATTATAAAGTGGATACTTATTAATACAGAGGCTTTGCGAAAATTTGTTTACAGTATACGGCCCGGCTGATATGATAAGGATTTTGCTAGGCACAGTTTTTAGAGGCAAAAAAATATATTAAAGATGACTCACGTTACCGGGCCGTGTCCGGGCCGGAGCTTCCAGCGCTTACTTTTCTATGACATGACAGGTGATCACGTGATGGTTTCCATAGAAAATGAAGCGCCGGAAGCTCCGGCCCGGACACGGCCCGGTCTAACGTGAGTCATCCTTAAGTATTTTTTCCGAGTACCTTTAATAAATATTGTAAGTACTTATATTACACCCAAGAGCAATTTAATTGGGTTACTTGTCTTTGTTTAAATAATCATAGAGAGTCGCTCTTTTTAGGGTTCCGTACCCAAAGGGTAAAACGGGACCCTATTACTAGACAGTTGAAATTTTCACAGATGATGTATTTCTGTTGCCGCTATAACATCAAATACTAAAAACAGAATAAAATAAAGATTTAAATGGGGCTCCCATACAACAAACGTGATTTTTGACCAAAGTTAAGCAACGTCGGGAGTGGTCAGTACTTGGATGGGTGGCCGTTTTTTTTTTGCTTTTTTTTCGATTTTTTTTTTTTGCATTATGGTACGGAACCCTTCGTGCGCGAGTCCGACTCGCACTTGCCCGGTTTTTTTTTGACTGTCATATAAGTCATGTAAGTCGAAGTTCATAAAACCGCCAGGTCAAAATCAGGTACAGATTGAGTGCATAATTATTTTCCATCGTATTTTCTCGGAAACGTTCGTATTTGTCATGCTACTTCAGTCAACCTCAGCACTATTTGTACCGAGACTGACTGAAGTAGCATGACACGTTCGTACGTTTCCGTGAAAATGCGATGGAAAATAATTATACACTACACTACATATCTGTAGTCGCGTATCACCCCGTGTTATTTCTATGAACATCGTCATTCTTTCATCAAATCAATTTTGTGTATGAATATAGATAATATCGAACCGAATCAAGATAAACCTTCATAATTGTATTTTATTTTGATCCAGCGTGGAAATGCTGCGAGCATCATGGGCACCTTTGCACCGGGAAAGGCAGACAGCGGTTTTTTTTTTTTTTTTTTAATTTATAGTTTTATATTTATTTGTAAGTGTTAGTTGTTTGTAACTATATACGTACTTACATTTTTAATAAATACAATATTATTTTTATAACTTAATTATAAATTGTCATTAACTATAAAATTACAAATAAAAAACGGTATATAAGTATACTTAAATAAATTCGTCATACGTTACAAAAAAAAAAATTATACCTAAACCGATTGTTTACGTGTCTAAATTTAGTTGCTACAAAAATCTATTGCTTGTTTTTCGCGTATTGAATAATATATTGATGTTACGAGTATTACGGTTTATTATGACTATAAATTAAGTTTGGGTCTCTATTGTTTCCCATAAAGTTTTAAGTTATAATGTATTGTTTGTCCGCATTTTCGTTAGTCATAATTTGGTTTTTCTCAGAAACGCGTAACTTTTCAGGATTGTCATAAAACAAACCTAACCTAACCTAACTATAGGATAACCTTACGAAAATCCTGAAAAGTTAACGGTTTCAGATTATTATGACTAATGATAATCTGACAATCATTACATTATGACTTTCAATAATTATTAATACAGTAAAATTATACATTTAGCGTTTGCGTCAAATCCGGTAGTTCTGATTTTTTTGCAGACTTATTTATGATGTTGGTCCAATGAATAATCCAAGTTGGTGACCTCGAGCGCCGAACGCAACTTTGTCAAAAATCGAAAAACCTGCCAAAATTTCGGTTTTTGTTTAGTTTTGGGCGATTCTAACCCTAAAGGAGTAGTTTTTGATAGTACCTTCCTTAGACGTTTTTAAAGAAGACTAAATTTGCTACAATACTCGTTTAGAACTGTCTCTGTAGATTGAATAGTTTCCGAGATAAAGGCTTTCCAAATTTAGATTTTTTTTAAATTGAGCTAGTAAGCTAAGTGAGTGCAGTGAGTATGCACTTTCGACTCAGGCGATGCCGCTTGGCACGATTGTTCCTAAGGACAAGCAAAGCTGATTTGGCGTGGTAGCCACGATATCGTACCGTGCCTACCCCGCAAAAAGGGAGGGGAAAGGGTCGGATCCCCAGGTCCAATCTAAGCTATATTTCTTCCTATTTTATTTTTTTCTTTATATGTCAAACAAAGGGATCCGATTACGTTTATATTGCCAATACAAATACGATTTTTTTTGTTGAGATTTGTATTTTAGCCGATTTTCTGTTTGTTTACTTATCTTACCTACATCAAAATTTGGTATGCAAATTCTAACATATCAAAACAAAAATAAGATATACATATAATTGTATGTTGTTTTTCCTTAACCGTGGTTATGAAAAACTATTAACCTAAATATTGTTACATAAAAACCCCCGTGGTGACAATTTGTCACTTAACCTGTAACCTACGTCCTCGTTATCGCTTGTCGTGTCGAGACGTGACATAAATTATGTAATGACGATAAATGACGCGTGCCATCATTAATCACTTGTCATTAGTAATAGTTTAAAGTTGCAGATAAAATATATGTAATGTTAAAGAAAACATGATGAGGCGGCTTTGAAGACATGGAAGTGGGCTTCATAACGTTTTTTGCAACACCTACTTTTTAGGGTTCCGTACCCAAAAGGTAAAAAACGGGACCCTATTACTAAGATTCCTCTGTCCGTCTGTCTGTCTATCACCAGGCTGTATCTCATAAACCGTGATAGCTGAAATTTTCTGTCTGAAATGTCTGTCTGTCGGTTACCTCTTCACGCATTTTTAATATTTTTATACTGCCGAACCGATTGAAATGAATATTGGTATAGAGATTGTTTGAGGCCCGAGGAAGCACATAGGATAGTTTTCCTCAATCATTATCATCATCATCATCCAAAGGAGACAAAGTCGCGGGTAGAAGGTAGTTACTTACTTATATACACACACGCCGTTAACGGATTTTCATGCGGTTTCCACCGGTTTCCATAGAGTGATTCTTGAGGAAGGTTAAGGTATATAATTTGTTTAGGTTTCCCCGTGCAAAGCCGGGGCGGGTTGCTAGTAAGAATATAAAAACCCTTACCTTGCAACACCTGTTTCCCCCATCCAGTCACGATACATTCCCCGGCGCCATTGTAGAACGCATCCAGGGTATCTTGCGCGCTTGGCAAGCATATCGGATAGATGTTCTTCGCGAATCGCAGATTCTCAGAGAGGACCAGGATCGCAGCGTCGTTGAGGAGGCTGGAAATATACAAGGTTTTAACATACTAAACTAAACAAGCTCTTTCGTCCTTTGTATAATATATATCCTCCACTTACAGAAGGTCAGTAGAGCAGAAGGAGTGAAATTCTTCCTTTCTGACCGTGTCTGAGCGACGAACGTATACAAACACGAGAGTTATTGCCTTATGACCAGAGCTCGGCGGGGGTGAGCTGTTTTCAGAGTTTGCACAACATGGACATGCCTTGTCATTCGATGGTATATGTGGTGTAATTTAATAACTAAAGAAATTATTTCATTTAGGCTGCCTTTCCGCTACGATCTTTAGATCGCCCTTAAAACAAATGAATTTTATAGAAAGCTTTTTTAGCAAACCTCTTCAAATAATATGTATGTACATATATCCATCCATGCTACTATTAAAGTTTGTAAAACTTAGTACCTACTCGTTTTGTACATAAGGCATTGTCATTTTTGTTGAATTATAATTAATAAAGTTTTATTTTCTTTTATTTTAATATTTCTTTCTAAGGTGTATCTATATTAATATCTACACTTGACATAAGTGACGTCAAAATGACGGTATAATTGACCAAATATGGCATATTTCCCAAAATACTAGTAGGGGTGGCAAAGGGTATTTTAAACTTGGACAAAGAGAAGGGCAGGGGCTTCTCATCAATTTCTAGCTTTTATAGTTATCTTATCTTATCTTACCTTCCGCGCTTCACTTAGAGAAAAGGATAACAAAAACACACTTAGAATTACAAAAATAAACTTAATCCGGGGACAAGGAGAGTCAACTAATAGGAACAAATTGACTTTTGCAATTTCTATTAGTTCTTGCAATTTCTATTATCTGTTTGTTGAAATTAGATTTAGGATTACTGAGCTGTTTGTAGAAATAAATAAACTTTACAAAAATAGTGAAACGTCTATAATTAATTACACAAACGGGTCTACCGCGATATAATTTCATTGTTTTTACCTTTGATTCCGACGTTATATTACGACGTTTGATTATATCGCGGTAGACCCGTTTGTGTAATTAAATATGTGTACAAAACGCGAGAGTTTAAAGTGTTATACGTCTATAATTATTACTAAACTTCATTTTTTTCCCCCAGTACAGAACTGTTTTTTAATTCCTGGTTTAGTTTACTAATGATTTTTCTCTCAGTGTTGTAGTAGGGGTGGCAAAGGATATTCTAGAGTTGAACAATCTGGAAGGGCAGGGGCTCCTCATCTATTTCGAGCTTTTATATTGATCTTATCTTATCTTATCTTAGCGTACCTTATCTTATCTTATCTTACCTTCCGCGCTTGTAGTAAGGGTGGCGCAGGATATTCTTGACCTGGACAATCTGGAAGGGCAGGGGCTCTTCATCAATTCCAAGTTTCCATTCTCCTCCCTTGATGAGAACGTTCTTAGCTTGGAGCCTGTTGGAAAGGGAGAAAGTTAGATAACGTATAGGTACATACATTTAAAATTATACAGACATACACATTAGAGTTTTCAATAAGTAGATAAATTAAATTGTTTCACAGTATATATATATATTTGTTACTTCTCTAGTGTCCTAACCTCGGTTGGTCTCTATAGTCTGTATCTTTAAGTATTTAAATAAAAGTAAACAAACAATTTATACATTTTCGGGTAGTTATAACATTTATTGGTTAACCGACCAAATACAAAACCGCCTGAATCAGTCACTGAACGACCTGACTTTAACCTAGTTATTTGATCATGTAATGTTTTCATCGACCGTCAACTGGCTTATGGAGCCATTTGAGGGTAGATTTTGTTTACTTTTATTTAAATACCTACCTAAAGATACAGACTAGAAATATGCTTTTGATTCTGGATACGAGTAGAAATGAAATCAGTGGGCACATTTTTTTGACTAATCTTTCAAAATCTTTAAAAGTCAGGGTCTCATCGTTATCGCGTGGCAGCACAGAATCAGCTAGCTAGCTACCCTCAGTGCCCTATTTATAAATCCATCCTGTATACCATGGTATAATAATATACTCCGCCTGGTACTCCATTCCCGTCTTTTCTAGGTCACCTAACTGACACGGGCCTACGTCATCATGCGACAGCGCTATATGATAATATGCGATAGCGCTATATATAGCGGCCATGTTGTTGTGACGTAGGCCCGTGTCACTCTGGGAATGGAAGACCATGTTTTATTAGACTATGCTGTATACGAAATTTATCTTTGTTTAGTAACAACACAGGCCGCGTAGCCAAGATGCCGATCGCTTACGCTCCGTAGCGATCGAAACGCAACTGTCACTGTCGCGCTAATATGGAAGAGTGATAGAGAGACACAATGCTTTTCGTTGTCGAAGCGATAGCGATTGTAACCTTGACTAGGCCGGCAGGTCTTCTTGAGATTTTTGAGTTAATTTGTGTGAGATTGTCCAATTATGCACACAATCTGTACCTGCTTTTGACCTGGCGCTTTTGTGAACTTGGACTTGTTACATGACTTTATGACAGTCAAAAAGAGCGACTCTCTATGATTATTTAAACAAAGAGAAGTGACCCAATTAAATTGCTCTTGGGTGTAATATAAGTACTTACAATATTTACGAAAGGTACTCGGAAAAAATACTTAAGGATGACTCACGTTAGACCGGGCCGTGTCCGGGCCGGAGCTTCCGGCGCATCGTTTTCTATGGAAAGCATCACGTGATCACCTGTCATGTCATAGAAAAGTAAGCGCTGGAAGCTCCGGCCCGGACACGGCCCGGTAACGTGAGTCATCTTTAATATATTTTTTTGCCTCTAAAAACTGTGCCTAGCAAAATCCTTATCATATCAGCATCAGTTCGCAAAATTCCTAACATTGACATCAATTTGACACCTTGACACTCCCATCCATTATCTGGCCATATCTAATGACACATTGTCTGACAGGAATGCCGCTAAACGGCTGACGAAAGTTGACCCAGATGGCTGTTGCAATAAGTTTTCACTAGACCAGAATGTGTTTCTATACTGTATCTATTATGCTGTTATCACACTGAAGCCGGATTCGCTCGTTGGTCTGAAGCATCACAGCCACCTTTACACTTTAAGTAGGTTATTGGATATTCCCTTTAAGTGTCAATATATCTAGGGATGAAAAGATGAAGCACTAAAGGCTTACATGTTACATTACATGTAGTGCATAATTATTTTCCATCGTATTTTCACAGAAAAGTACGAACGTGTCTCGCTATTTCAGTCAGCCTCGGAACAAAAAGTACCGAGGTTGACTGAAGTAGCGTGACAAAGGCGAACGTTTCCGAGAAAATACGATGGAAACAATTATGCACTACATCTGTACATATTACGGTTATTTTTGAGTTACACATCTACCTAAGACGCGGCTGTGACAACAACATCAGGTCTGGTGTTAACACCTCCTCACAATATACTCATTCATTTGTAGGAGTCCCATGGCCTGGCTTCTACTGTTACTTTAGACCCATCGACACAAGACGCGGATGTGACAACATCAGGCCTGGTGATGATACATCCACAGTGCAGATTGCTACTAGTTTCGTCAGTAGGTCATCTTTTTCTATCTATATCAATTAGAAAGGGATGGATAGTCTATCTCGCGATACTACCGTTGCTTAGCCTACAGGGCCGGTAATCTTATTTTACCAGTATTTGTGGCGATTTCAACCAAACGGGTCCTTATTGTCGGTCGTCAATAAGACGCTATTTCCATAAAGCTTTAAAATGAAATCAAACCAATGGACAACCGACAATGTGGTATATTTTAGTTGAAAACGTCACATTTTAATTTTAGTTTAGACTTACCCGTCAACACAAGACGCGGATGTGACAACAACATCAGGCCTGGTAATGACACCTCCACACAACAGACTCTTGTTGGTCTGGAGGAGTACCATGGCCTGCCAGGGGATCTCAGCGAAGTCCACTTCGTTTTCGTTGCGGTTTCCGTATGGTTTTTGGCCCTGGTGGGGAACAGTATCTCAGAATAGGAATATTGAAAAAAATCGAAGGGAGTTCGATTATTAAGAGAGACGATAAATTTTTCAGATGTGGTGCATAATTGTTTTGCATCGTATTTTCTCGGAAACGTTCGTATTTGACATGCTTCTTTAGTCAACCTTAGTACTTTTTTTACCGATACTGGCTGAAATAGCAAGACACGTTCGTACGTTTCCGTGGAAAAAAAAAACGATGGAGAATAATTATGCACTACATCTGTATCTTGTGACCAGAAGATTAGATTTTTGGTTTTTAGTAAAATAATATACTTATGTGCTAAGTAAGTAGATTTTAGTGACCTTGATTTTCAGAAAACATGACACTAAAAATGTGTTCCGAATTTAGGAAAACAAGATGGAATTATATTTTCATGAGTTTCATTTCACTCGATTTCACATAATAATAGTTCTTAATAAGCAAAGTGTATGAAAGAGTTTGGGATAGACATCACATTTTCAAGTGAGTTAAAGTGAAAAGATTCTCAGATTGCACAAGATCACATGAATCGATCGTGGCTATCGTGAGCTATAATTTATATGTTATTACTTCAATCTGCATTTTTAATTAGCTGATATAGGCGTTAGATGATTAAGATGTTTGCCAACTGTTTGTATATCTCTTTATTTGTTTCTTTTTCTTTATTAGGTGAGACCAAAGATTTATTACTTATGTAAGATGTCTAAAGTCTAATGGCGTTATAAATAAACGTTTGTCAACTTTAGCAAGCCGTTGACAATCGTTTGTCCCTATCATTTGGACATTCGTGTTTTTAGAAGAAGTCATAATTTAACAAACGTTTGCTATGTTTAATGAACAAGGGTGTTGTAGTGTGCGCTACGCCACGCACACTCGTACGTAGCCTTATTATTATATATACGCTAGTACTTAGGAACATTAGCCAGAATAAAGACATACTTATAACCGATTGGTTGCCTTAATTAACGTCCCACACCACATGGCGATCCTGGCAGGGTCGCCATGTGAGGTGGGACGTAAAGACAAACACTATCTCAGGAGTATAGGTTTATTTTGTCTTAAATAACAAGTACCAGGCATTATATACTAAGCTATGCACGTGTGTGAGTAAGGCGTAGTACACACAACAGGGTAAGACTTAGGATAATAACCAAACGGAGTAGCCATTAACAGGCGTTCCCCTCTGTCGAAAATAGGCGGCCAATGGTCATACACAATGTATGGACTGACGTTTATCTGACATGGCTATTTGTCTATTGTCGTGCCCCTCCCCCACAAAAAATGACTGTTTTGTACAGATAATTACAGACGAGGCGTCTCCGTTTGGTTATATCATCTAAGGGGTAAGATTTTTCATGGGGTCCCTTTGTTTCCCATAAAGTTTTAAGTCATAATGTATTGTTTGTCATATTATCGTTAGTCATAAAACTGAAACCGTTAACTTTTCAGGATTTTCGTAAGGTTTATTCTATAGATAGGTTAGGTTAGGTTTGTTTTATGGCAATCCTGAAAAGTTACGCGTTTCTGAGAAAAACAAATTATGACTAACGAAAATTCGGACAAACAATACATTATGACTTAAAACTATTTGGGAAACAATAGAGACCCGATTTTCATTCTTCAAATTGACAGCTAATTCAGAACGAGGTATGGTCTCATAAATTACGAATTAAAGGTGAAGTTCGGATCTCAACTGCAGCTGCATTTTAAGATTGCGAAGTCGTAGTTGCCACCGCTGTATTTGTCAATTTTCTCTTTTCTTCTTCTTTTTTTTCTGGAAAATGACAGTTACAGCGGCAGAGACAATGACGCCGCAACAGTAATGCAGCTGCCGTTGACATCCGAACGTCACCTTAACTCTCGGCCCGATTCGAACTTTAAGATACGTCAATTAATAGATCTAGAAACGATACGGCTTAGATGTGTCAGTATCAAAAATGATGTTTTTGTTTGAAGAAACGTCTTATTTATCACTGACATATCTAATTCATATCGTTTCTAGATCTATTAACAGACGTATTTTAAAGTTAGAATCGGGCCGTCTGTTAAATGTTGACGTTTGACTTCAGTTGACGCTATCTTTGCAGACAAGATTTCTTCTTAAACTTTACACGTCTTATACTATTATTAAATCTTTGTTTGAGACATCGAGCTTTTTGTTTCTGAAGCAAATTTAGTCGTGACGGTAATAAATTATTAAGTAATATGCATAACGGTTAGACTACCATATATCACTGCTTTAAGCAATTTAAATTGAAAGTAATAATTCATCTTTTAAACGGCCCAATATTTTATAGTTATGGAACTTATGGATATTACAACATAGCGTTTTTGGCCGTTTGAAGTAGGTATATTTGCAAGTAAGTAGCATATAATTTTTTGGTGTCTAATGCTACAGATTAAAAGAATGCTTAAAGGATGACTCACGCTAGACCGGGCCGGGGCCGGGCCGGATCTTCTCGCGCTTCGTTTTCTATGGAAAGCACCACGTGATCACCGATCAGCCGTCGTAAAGTGTCATTCTATGGAACTTGCTAACTATGTAGACAAACCGCCATATTGAAATTGTCTCTGACTGATGAATTTACTAGTGATTTTTGTTTATAATGTTTACATAGTTAGCAAGTTCCATAGAATGACACTTTAGAAAATGACATGTCGGATGCCTCGGTCCGGGTACGGCCAGGTCTAGCGTGAGTGATCCTTAAGACGTGGCCGTCCCTACAACGTAGTATCAGGATTTTTTTAAACTCTGCCTATGTTACTTAATATCAGGTTTTTTTAAATCTCCCATGTAACTTAGTTATACATAATTATGTATGTTTAATTTCAGATTCTAGAGATATTTATGTTTGTTTATAATACTGACTATGTATTAACAGTATAAGTGTCTTGGCATCCTGCTGCTGTAAACTTATACCTAGTGTTTGTCTGAATTAATAATTAAAGAATTAAAGACCTATCCCCTTATTCATAAACGCGCTACAAACCGCAATTAGCTAATAATCGTTTGTCCTTATCTGTCATTTTTACCCGACTACGGCAACGCAAAAGGAGGGTTATGATTTTGACCGTTATGTATGTGGGTATGTATAGTACTCATTGAAATTTGACAAACGATATGTCATTCGAATCGTCTTAATTGTCCGCTGGTTATAGGCTATATGACGTCACAAAAAAATGAACACGGCGCCCTCTAGAGGTCATAAAGTCATAAACCAAAAAAATAAAAATAAGTAATGATGGCGTGTTGTATATCATTTGAAAGAGCACATTTTAAATATATACATATTGTGAGCTTTTGCACCCGGCTTTGCTTGCATGCACCCGATAAAACATTAAGGAATGATTAAACATTATTAAACATTTATCGGGTAGATAATTCGAACTACGAATCTACAAGTGCTCTGGATTCTATCCGCGACCCGCGTGTTACGCTTACGCGACTACGGAGATACAAAAAAGGTTTTTGCAAAATAAATTTGCTTGGCCGCTATATACATGGTATTTTTTTTAATGACGCGCATTATTTTATAACTGTACGGGTTCCAAAGTCGGGCTCATACTAAAAGAGTCGAGTCGAGTACGAGGCTCGCCGTACGCGTTTCAAAGCCAGGCGCCTTCGGCGCCCTCATACTAAAAGAGTCAGCCGTAGCCCGACGTACGAGGCTCGTCGCTGTACGCGTTTCAAAGTCGGGCTCCTTCGACGCCCTCATACTAAAAGAGTCGGGCGTAGCCCGACGTACGAGGTACGCTGTACGCGTTCCAAAGCTGCTCACACTAAAAGAGTCGGGCGTAGCCCGACGTACGAGGCTCGCTGTACGCGTTTCAAAGCCGGGCGCCTTCGGCGCCCTCATACTAAAAGAGTCGGCCATAACCCGACGTACGAGGCACGCTGTACGCGTTCCAAAGCCGGGCGCCTTCGGCGCCCTCATACTAAGAGTCGGGCGTAGCCCGACGTACGCGGCTCGCTACGCGTTCCAAAGTCGGGCGCCTTCGGCGCCCTCATACTAAAAGAGTCAGGCGTAGCCCGACGTACGAGGCTCGTGGTACTGGTTCCAAAGTCGGGCTCATACTAAAAGAGTCAGGCGTAGCCCGACGTACGAGGCACGCTGCACGCGTTTCAAAGCCAGGCGCCGACTCATACTAAAAGAGTCGGGCGTAGCCTGACGTATGAGGCACGCTGTACGCGTTCCAAAGCCGGGCGCTATCGGCGCCCTCATACTAAAAGAGTTGGGCGTAGCCCGACGTACGAGGCTCGCTGTACGTGTACGCGTTCCAAGGCCGGGCGCCTTCGGCGCCCTCATACTAAAAGAGTCGGGCGTAGCCCGCCGTACGAGGTACGCTGCACGCGTTCCAAAGCCGGGCGCCTTCGGCTCCCTCATACTAAGAGTCGGGCGTAGCCCGACGTACGCGGCTCGTTACGCGTTCCAAAGCCGGGCGGCTTCGGCGCCCTCGTACTAAAAGAGTCGGGCGTAGCCCGACGTACGAGGCTCGCTGTACGCGTTCCAAAGCCGGGCACCTTCGGCGCCCTCATACTTAAAGAGTCGGCCGTAGCCCGACGTACGAGGCTCGCTGTACGCGTTTCAAAGCTGGGCGCCTTCGACGCCCTGATACTTAAAGAGTCGGGCGTAGCCCGACGTACGAGGCGCGCTGTACGCGTTCCGAAGCCTCCATGCCAAAGGAGTCAGGCGTAGCCCGATATATGCGGCGCTCTGCGTGCATTTCTGTACTGAGGACGCCCTCGCTAAAGTAATATAAAGTGACTTCAAATAGTAACGAAATCATGACCCCAAAATTAATTAAATAAAAAATAAGTTCAAGAACTAAAACCCGACTACTGCATTATAATATTTCCTGTTTGATAATTTCAGATAAGAATTTTATCTTGTTTCATACTTTTTAGAGCGCGATTTGCAGTAGTCGGGTTTTAGTTTTTGAACTTATTTTTTATTTATTCCTTTTTTCTTTCTTTAATGATGATGATGTTAGTGTATAAACAAGAAAATCACTTACATTGAACAGTCCACATTGTCCTCCCGCGCTGTACCGACTCAAGAACACTCTAGAAGCCGAGTCTGAGTACTCATTCTCCACATTGAATCCGCCTCCCTGGCTCACGGAGAACCCGGAGCCTTGGCGGACACCTTGGCCGAATCCTTGGCTGACACCTTGGCCGAATCCTTGGCTGACACCTTGGCCGAATCCTTGACTGACACCTTGGCCGGATCCTTGGCTGACACTTTGGCCGAATCCTTGGCTGACTCCTTGGCCTGATCCTTGGCTAACTGCTTGGCCAAATCCTTGGCTAACTCCTTGGCCGAATCCTTGGCTAACGCCTTGGCCGAATCCTTGGCTGACGGCTTGACCTTGACCGGTGATGACGGCTTGACCTTGGCCGGTGGTCAGGGCGTTGCCGCGGTTCGTCTGTTGGCTTTGGGCGATGCTTTGGTCTCTTGAGTTAAAAGCGGCCTGCGGGCAAAATTATTTTTGATGAATTTGTCATAGGGGACGGAGCTTTAAGGGCGTTTTGTACTAAATGACACTTGCATTGTGCATTTAATTTGGTTGGTAGCAGAAATTGTGAAATGGATGATCTTCATACCCCGAATTGAGAAATGCAATATTTTACTATCATGCATTGTAAATGACTATTTGTTTATTAAAAAAAATATTTAAATAAATAAATCTACCTGTTCTTGTACAGACACTTGTGACCCGAAGCCGACCTGTCCTCTGCCGCCCTGACCGAAGGCACCTTGACCTTGTTGTACGATTTGACCTTGGCCAGTGGTCACAGCTTGACCTTGACCGCGCTGTACGATTTGTCCCTGGCCAGTGGTCACACCTTGACCTTGACCGCGCTGTACGATTTGTCCCTGGCCAGTGGTCACACCTTGACCTTGCCCTTGCTGTACGACTTGACCTTGGCCAGTGGTCACAGCTTGGCCTTGACCGCGCTGGGTTTGAGCGAACGAGCTGCTGCTGAACTGGGACTGGGAGTTGAATTGACCTGGGACAACAACACAACATTTAAGATTCGGCCGACACACAATAATTAATAATACTTATATAAATATAGTTTTGGGGTCTGTTTGAAAAATAAAATCTTAATGGAAGACCTGGAAGTGTGTCAAATTTAAAACATAATGTCTAATTAAGCATTACATATATAGGTAATAAGCAACTAGTGAAACTAAAAACTCTACTGTAGTGTAGTCGAGGTTTGGTTTTAGGCCACCGGTTTACAATCAGACGACCTATAAATATACCTAATAATAATCAGTATTAATAAAAATTATAAACACTCACCAGCTGATCCCTGACCTCCAACACCAATCTGTCCCTGACCGCCGAACCCGATCTGACCTTGGCCGACCTGACTGGCCTGACCTTGGCCGCGGACCTCATATTGACCTTGACCGCCCTTCACGTACGACGTTTGAGTGACGGAGGGGAATCCTGGGGTCACTTGGTTGGGCCCGAAGGTAGGAGTCGGTTTGGTTGTTGACCTGTTGAAATAAAATATTGGTCACCGCTGCCAGCTAGAGTCAGACCAAGGTAAATTACCAGCAATTTTGACAGCCCAAACGATGCAAGTGTTATTTTAAACGTTAAACTCCTATGAAATTGTGAAGATAACTTAACACTTGAACCGTCTAGGGCGTCTAGGCTATTAAAATTGCTGCTAACTTTAACTTGGTCTGACTTTACTTCGTTCGCGTAGAAGTTGTTAGACTGCCCCCCTTGCACCTAAAGTATTGTTTGATCTTATGGTTTGGATATTAACAATGTGGGGGGGATGTCGCGTAGAACCAGTGATAGGGGGCCTGGCTGTGACAGCTGGTCTGCCGATGCTGGGCGAGCCTCTGCTGTATGAAATGTAATACTACTAACCAATACTTGTAGACATTCTGCTGTCTTACCTAAAGTTATTTAGGAGGGTGGAGCCAGTGACAGGGGGCCTGGCTGTGACGGCTGGGCGGCCGATGCTGGGCGAACCCCTGCTGTCTGGAGTATATTTGCCGTCATTACCACCGAACGTGTTGGGTACCCATTTGCCTGTACAGGTTAAAATAAGCAACAGTTATGAAAGGAACAATCGGGGCAACATTTTATAATACATATTAAACCTTCAGCTCGCGGATCCACTCAGTTTATTCAAACAAGAAACGTAAACTTATAGACATAAGGTCAATGTGGCTATGTTCGGCATATAAAAGTTATTGCTGGAAAGACCGTCATAGGGTAAAAGCTCTCGTATTTGTATACATACGTCGCTCAGACACAGTTAGAAAGGAAGAGCTTTACTTCTTCTGCTCTGCCTGTTGTAAGTTGTGTATGTGTACAAACGCAAGAGTTAAAAGCGACGAAATAGATTATAGACGGTCTTCCCTTGTATACGGTCTTAGCCACATTGACCTTACTAAATTTTATGAATAGAGAGTGACTCACCAAGTTGGTTGACTGGCCAGGGATCGGTGTAGAAGGGATCACGACAGCACTTGCCAACGCGTCCAGTCTCGAGATCCTTGCAATCCTGTTGAAGGAGAAAATAGAAATATTGTTTTATGTAACCTAAGTAACAATTTCAGTTCTATAGCAGTCGAGAGAACGTGTCTCAAATACCACCTACTGGTTCTAAAAAAGACCTAAGAAGATCGTATTCTGTGGCAGTAGAGAACTGGAGTAGTGTCGGTCGTGACATTTAAGGTCTATAAAATAGATGTTGTTGATTCTTGGGCCAATTTGTTGACATATTATAGAGCATGGGAGCCTTTATGGATAGCGTTGGGACATGGGTTACTGCTCAACTGAAATAAAGACGGTAAAAAAAGGCTCTTGCGAAAATAATTTCACTATTTCAGCACCTCAGTCAATATGAGGATGGTTGTGACTCTTACCGTAAGGGGGACTCTGTAGGCCTCCTGATCTCTAGTCAGGGCAACAGTGGTGTTGGAGATGACGCCCTCGGCCGTACAGTACTCGATGGGGGTACACTTGAGAGCCGCGGCGCAGCCTGATGGCACTTCACCTGAGAAGAGGAAGATTATGAAAAACTAGCCGACAATTTATTCGTGATAATTACTTTTCTCATTAAGTTTGTGGGATTAGTTTATAAAAGTGATGATGATGATTCGATACTTACTAGGAGGAGCAGGCACAGGAGTTCTGGTAGGTCCAGGCCTCAAAGTGTCCAAGATGAGCTGGCCTTCATTGTAAGTAGGCGGTCCCGGCAGCCTTGTCTCCGTGTTGAAGCTAGGCTCGCCAATGGGCGGCAGGTATCCTGGGGCAGCCGTTGACGGGGTGGGGGGAAGGTACGTCGGCCGGGGGGTGGTGGGGCGAGGGGTGATGAACGGAGTCGGGAAAGCGGTGGAAGACACCACGTTTGAGCCCTGGTTGGTACTGTCAGGGGGCAGATAAGGAATGCCAGGCTTAAGCCCGCTTCCAGGTCTGAAGAGCCCAGTATTCTCGCTTCCTGATGAGAAGGAGTCAGTTTCGACGAAGTTAGATTGACTAGTTTGCTTGTAAACGACTTCGTTTCCTCCGAAGCGGCCAGCGGTGGTCGGGGCGACTGTGGATCCTACTCCAAATCCGGCTCCGAATTTGGTTCCAGAGCTTCCAAATCCTGTTCCTCTGTTTGTTGATCCGAAAGTAGACGAGCTGGATTCAACGGCCTTGTTTACTGATCCGGATCCAAAGGCACCTTGGGCACCAAAACCTTGCGTTCCTTGTCCGAAGCTTGAGGCAGTAGATCCACGGTTAGCGTTGAAGGTTGAAGAGCCGGCTCCAAAACCGGCCTGTCCGGTGGTCCCACTAGCGCCAGCGTTGAATGAAGATCCCGAGCCTCGGCTGCCGAAGGCTCCTGATTGGCTAGAGCCGAACGCGCTTTGTCCTGACTGGCTGGAACCGAACGCACTTTGTCCTGTTTGGCTGGAACCAAACGCACTTTGTCCTGTCTGTCCACCGCCGAAAGCGCTCTGTCCTGATTGGCCGGCGCCGAAAGCGCTCTGTCCTGATTGGCCGCTACCAGCAGCCGCGCCAAAGCCGTTGCTTCCTGATTGGCTAGATGACACGAACAGCCCTCCTTGACGGTTGGCATTGGCGGAGCTGCTGCCACTGTAGGTGCCTGCTCCGACTCCGAGGGAACCTTGGAGATCGCTGGCTCCAGCGAGGGTGGAGATCTCGATGCGGCAGCAAATTTCGGTTCTCGTGTTGCAGTATTGTTTCTGTAACAATGAGACATTACGTTTTACATTTAATTGCAATATTTAAGTCGAAATTCCTTAACTTTCAGCTGGCATGACTTTATTAAAAAAATACATATAATATTAGAGAAAGCGACAATCGATACGTCTCAATAAAGGGCTATTTTTCTAAGTGATCCGTTTAAAAAAATTACGTTAAATTGATACGTATCGTAACTATGAAAAAAAACATCCCGAGCTAAAATTAAAATGTCATTAAATTGATACATATTGTAACTATGAAAAAAAAAATCCCCCTAATATTATTTTGTTTATGGATTTTTGTTTATAGTGGCCACTATGCAACCCTACATTAAGCATGCCCCGACATGCTCTTGGCTAGTTTTTATTACACTATTATGTATTTGTGATTAAATGGAAATTGAATAAATGGTTTATCTTATGATTATTACTATTATGATAATCAGGAGCCCATAAAATTATTATTACAAAACCTTGTTTGACGCAATCATTAATAATGATAATTTATAATGATCATTACTGTCAGTTTATTAATAATCGTCAGTAAAGACAAATTGAATGCATAATAGGCTTGTACATTGTTAAGAAATGCGTATGGGAGACATATAAATAAGAAAGACTATCAACATGTCAAGTTGCCTCCCTCATTGAATATGATAAAGCCAAGCGTGAAAATTTATTGTAGCTCGTTACCAAGTAACACTTAACGACTAAATTAGACGATGGCGCGAGAACGCATCCATAATAAAATTACACATTTTTAGAAACAAATTATTTTTTTTGTTTTTGTGCAAAAATCGTTACAAATTTTAATGCGTTTTATACCTATTTTTGTGATGTTTTTCTATCGAGCGAAAGTCAAGAAATCGGGTTTCGTGGAGTCTGGGCTGCATCGGAAGCATAAACGACACATTTACGCCTCGCGCCAAAAATCTGACGGCTCCTATGCTGCCCCCTATAGTTCATGCACGGGGCCTATTGTAACTCAACATTTTTTTTGATAGGAATATTTATTTGCTTAAACATAATTGCATACGGATGTCAAAAATAAATTAATTTAGTATCACATGTTTAGCCAAAATATGGCATGCAAACTTAAAGCTATAATAAGTTTTTGGCAAAAATTTCATTTTTGATACAAGCTTTTATCGCCGACTATACTTTTTTTCCACAGACGACTAATACTCATCGAGACAATTCTAAAAACCCCAAACACAATTAAGTTTCGTTGTTTTATCACAGAGTTCCTATGGCCACCTCCGGTCTCCATCATCAGATGACACCATAATATTGCATTGTCACCCGACTTACGTATGTATGCAAAATTTTAGCTCAATCGGAAACCGGGAAGTGGATCAAATTTAACTTGCAAGATTTGATTACACACAGGCAGACAGACAACGGTCAGGTGAAACTAAATAAAAGCTTGTAAAAAACCTTTTTCATATCTCATGCTCTGAAAGTGGGTCGTTGTTGTTCTAAAAGGTGCGCAGAAAGTGATACGTTTATGCTCTAGCGCAGAAAAGTAGTGTACTCCTCTGCGTCCCCGTCCCACGAACAACTGGGTGGAAACAAAATGGAAAAATAGTGTCTTTATTTCCTCGCTTGGAACAATTGGTAATTGTTTAATTTTACTAATCCCACGTTGATCCTTTTTTTATAAAAAATGATGTAAGTAAATTGTTAAAAACAATTTTTTCTTGTTTCTTTCGTTGAATTCTATTTACTCGATTTCGTAAGGCGGGAACCAACAGGAATACACCAAAAATATTTTTTTAAACCTTACACTTGCGTAAATTAGCAAAGGCAAACAGCCACAGTTAAACCTTTGTACGATATTAAATTGGTTTTTAAAGTTATTTAGCACTATATTCATGAAAATAAAATAAAATACAAGATAAAAATTTTGTTATATTATTAATGAAATAGTTATTTAATATTTAAAATACTTTTATTATGTTATTACGTGGTGCGGTGCACCAAGGTCGCGGTGCGGTCCGGTAGCCTGTTGCGGCTTTTAGAACGAAAAAGTATAAAATTAAAAAGTAAGAGGCAATCTCGCTGATTTTCATACTATAATGTACAAACCATTTTAAAATTACTGCAGTTTGTTAAAAAATGTGTATTTTCGTAAATATTGCAATCTAAATGATTTTCGCTAGGGGTTATTAATCTTTACACTTGTAAAGTCTCCGATTGCAAGTAAGTCCTAATGAAAAAAATCATGGCCGTAGGTCTATTAGGTACTTCAATTGCTGATTTTCCGAAATTGCCTTGTCTTGTTTGGTTTCCTCGCATTCGATATGAAAAGTAGAGTGTTTAACTCGGGTGAAAGGCACCATTTCCGTCTCGGACTATTGGCGCTCTCACTGCGTTCGAGCGCCAAACTACCTCGACAGAAAGGGGTCATCCATTAATTACGTCACACGTTTAGGGGGAGGGAGGGGTGAAGAAAATGTGACATGTTGTGACATGGGGGAGGGGGGAGTCACAAACATTGTGACGTCACTTTAACTTCATCAGTAACCGAAAATTAATTTATATTTTTTTATTCGCTGTACAGTTAAATAATGAGTTTTTGGAAGTAATTTTCGTTCCTAATTGGTTTTGTGTTATAAAATTACTAATATTTCTTTTACCTAAAATATTTTTTCATTAAAAAAAATAATGCCGAGTTACTATTACCGATTTTGCCTAAAATGTGACGTCACACCAGGTGGGGAGGGATTTGCAAAATGTGACCAAGTGTGACAAGGAGGGGGGGAGGGGTCAAAAAACCTAGAAATTCGTGTGACGTAATTAATGAATGATCCCAAATGGGTGCCTTTCAACCCTTGGTTAACAATCTACTATTGTTATGTTACAATGTCAAAACTAGATGAACAATACTAATCATTAACATAACTTGCAGTCAAGTAGAGTTGAATTATTACATACCTACATTATAAATTTATTTAACAATGAATTTAAAGTCACTTTGCGTGTGTTCCTTGATATAAAAAAAAAACCGTGCATTTAAATTCATTTATCTACACATACCTACATCATACATAAACCCTCCATGACGCGTTCAAAAACCGCAAATTACTACCAGCATAATAAACTGTTTTGTTATAGCAAATTTATTATTGTGTGAAAATTTTGTTATTGTAAAATAATAACATCAATACCGATTGTATAATTACATTCAAATTTTGAACACTCTGATAAACAAAGCAATTCTATTTGACCTCTATTCTAGAAGAGATGAAGTTTTATTCGAAATAAAGTGTCATTTGCAAACAATATTGACAAATATCGAATTACATGGCAGTTGGGACTCTTATTTTTCTTCTGAGTCTTTTATTTTTTTATTCCCCATCGTTTAGTATGGTGGGCAACAAATAACCCGACCAAATTACGTAAGGTTGTTTTTTGGTATGTTGTCAGGAATTTTTAATTTTGTCGCATTGCGCATGTTCCGTATCTAAAGGCCGCATGCGTATTGCACATCTATAGGATCCTACCATCTATGCTTTGTATTAAACCTTCTTCAGTATGACCATACATTTTTGACACTCTGGATCACGATCCAAAAAAACCTTAGAGCATTTAATAACTGGAGTCGCTTTTAAGAGCTTACCTTTTAAGAAAAAACCTTGCACATTTTGCAACTTTTTGTATAGACTGACGTTATAAGACATGGCTATTTGTACGTTACGTACAAATAGCCATACATTTGACGTGCCCCTCCCCCGCAAAAATCGGCAGTCTGTTTTGTACAGACAAGGCGTCTCCAGTTATTAATAAATAGGTACTCTAAGCAAAAAACCACCCAGTATTTACAACTTGAGAAATTCCCCTACTATGTTGCAAAATAATTTTGCAAATTTCGCCTTAGGGTCCATCTTTGCAATCGCCCTAGGGCGCAAGATGGCTTTTTGACAGCTATTGTCGTCAAATGAAATGATATAAAGGTCAAATTGCGATATATTGTCGCGGCCAGGGGTCACGGATGACCCGCTTGTTTTTACTGTACACTCGCGTACAAAAGTGACATTTTATTAATCTCATACGATTCAGAAAAACATCTCAGTTAATACCTACAATATCTGGGAGACCGGGCTTTGCAAAATTTTTTGCCCCCCAAGATCCCCATATAGCAAATTTCATCGAAATCGTTAGAGCCGTTTCCGAGATCCCCGAAATATACAAATGTTTTTGTTTGAAGAAACGTCACCTTTGACACTGGCATATCTAATCCATATCGTAACTAGTCGTAATATTTGACGTATCTTAAACTTCGAATCGTGCCATTGGCCTCCAACACAAGAGCACGCCATTTTGCTCGGCCCTGGCCGCGTAGCCAACATGCCAATCGCTTACGCTTTGTAGCGATCGAAACGCAACTGTCACTGTCGCACTAATATGAAAAAGTGATAGAGAGACACAAAGCGTTTCGTTGTCGAAGCGATAGCGATTGTAACCTTGGCTAGGCCGGCTGAGCGGATTCACGCCAGCTTTCGCCGACGCCGAGCTCACGGAGATCTACCTTCACTTTATCCGCCCAACGACATTTAGGATGACCAAGAGGACGTGACTATATTTCCATGCATTATTTAAGTTTATTGGCTTTTTTTTATAAACGATCTTGGCTAGGCCCCCAGGAAGATCCAGCTGTTATTTAGTATAAGTATTTGGCTACCGCGCGAAGCGATTTTGTGACCGATTTTAGTATGAGACATCAGTGACATCACAGAATTAATAATAGTACTACCGTACAGAAAAGAAACTTCTTACAAAACCGAAGTTTGACAGTGATTCAGGGACGAATCATGCTGTCCCTTTCTATGGCACTATCCCTTTCGGCTAATTAGGGTTGTCAAAATTCAAGTAATTATTTTATTTGTGGCTGTGCACGCAGAGACGTCAAGTTGTGCCAACCCTAATAATTGCTCGGAGCAATTCTGAGCCGAACGGAGCCGAGAATGCCCGAACGCTCTAGTTTCCTACCCCCGGCTTTTGCCACGTTACGGCGCGGCGTTCAACAGTACGGTTACCATCAGTTTGTCAGTGACATAAACGCCGTCGAGAACGTAATTTACTTTCTATACGTCCCGTTTGCACTAATATGCGAGTGCGAGCGAGATGTATAGAAAGTAAATTACGTTCTCGACGGCGTTTACGTCAGTGACAAACTGATGGTAACCGTACAGGTTCGGTTTTACTATAGTCTGTATCTTTAGGTGTTTAAATAAAAGTAAACAAACAATTTGTACATTTTCGGGTAGTTATAACATTTATTGGTTAACCGACCAATTACAAAACATTGCATCAGTCACTGATCTGACTTTAACCTACATTATTTGATCGTGTAATGTTTTCTTCTACCCTCAGCTGTCTTATTTGCCATTGGAGGGTAGATTTTGTTTACTTTTATTTAAATACCAAAAGATACAGATTATAGACAGTGAGGAGACACTCCTGATTTCGGGCAAACTCGGCTCCGTTCGGCTCAGCATTGCTCCGAGCAATTATTAGGGTTGGCACAACTTGACGTCCCTTTGCGTGCACAACCACAGATAAAATAATTACCTACTTGAATTTTGACAACCCTAAATAGCCGAAAGGGATAGTGTCATACATTAGAAAGGGGTAGCATGATTCGTCCCTGAATCGCTGTCAAACTTCGGTATTGTAGGAAGTGTCCTTTCTGTACGGTAGTACTATTATTTATTCTGTGCTATAGATTTCTGTATAAGCAGTTGTGTGCGCGAGTGTACCAGCGCGTGCGCAACGATGAGTGATGGATGCTGAACCGTTTGTGCAACGGTTCGATTCCCGGCAGGTACACATCAAACAATGTCGAAAATGTTTATCGTTTTTACTATCATTTATCATGTACGGGCCCGGGCCGATGTAAGTACTTAAGTAAATGTGAGGGTTTCAGCTAAAGGCACCACATTATCGGTTGTCGATACGGTTCATTTCTTAGTTTCGTTCGAAAAATACACATGCGGTCTCCTTCCTTACACCCCAGAAAATTAGATGTGCCAGAGTCAAAAGTGACGTTTAGGTTTGAAGAAACGTTACATTTGACACTGACATATCTATATTTAATTACACAAACGGGTCTACCGCGATATAATTTCATTGTTTTTACCTTTAATTCCGACGTTCCAGCTGTGGTCACGGAAAGACAACAACAACAATGAAATTATATCGCGGTAGACCCGTTTGTGTAATTAAATATGTGTACAAAACGCGAGAGTTTAAAGTGTTATACTGACATATCTAATCCATATCGTTTCTAGATCTATTAATTGACGTATCTTAAAGTTCGAGTCGGGCCGCCAGGCATTTCCAAATGAAGTAACTACAAGCGATCTTCGATAACTTATCAGAGATCAAAGTTTAAACTCAACAACGGCATAAACAATGCAAATGGCCGGATAAATCAGACATGGCCGATTCGGGACAAAAGTCACAGTGGTAAGTACCGACTTGAAAGGTTAAACGGGGGCTAAAGAGCCACAGTATACTTAAACACAACACAAAATATAAATATGCCTAATTCTTCCATCACACGTTTTTAATAATAACAATATTATTAATGTTATATAAGCACGTTTGTATTGTGTTTTAATGTTAAGTTTATTTTTACCAGTGTTTAATATTATTGTCAATAAATGACACAAATGACACATCATACCTAATATTTATTTATGTACATGTATACCTACATATATATTCACGCCTATTTCCCAGAGGGGTAGGCAGAGACCACGGATTTCTACCTGTTACGATCCTGACATACTTTTTTCGCTTCCTTCACTTTCATAACATTCCATACACGCTCGCCGGTTTAGGGTGCTCTTGACCTGGCCTTCTTCAGGATTTCCCCGATCTGATCAGAGGAAGTCCGCCTAGTGTTGTTTAGGAGCAGGACTCGAGTGCTTTGAGTCCTCTGCTTCAAGACTCGACTCAGTTAACTCGTAAAATTAAGTCAAAACTCGAGTTCTTTTCAGCTTGTTAGAGACTTTTGTATAGAGACTTGAGTCCTTTTCAGAGAATTTTTATTACAAACATTTTCAAAATGTAGATCATTTAAAAGGTTTAAAAGGTACACAAATCATACCATAACTAAAGTCTCAGAGTACCGCAAATATCCAACGCGATCACAATATGACCAGAAGTTGCACAATGAGCAACGGAACACCACATTGATGTGAAAAAGCATTTTTGGAATGGCAACCAGAATATATAACAAAATTCCTGATTGTTTAAAATCATTACCAATATCACAATTTAAAAAACAACTGACTGCACTATTAATCGAAAAATGTTATTATAAAATAAATGAATATTTGAATGAAAATTAAATATATGTATAAATTTTATTTCTTAAGTGTATAATTATGTTCTAAATTAATTTACAACTTGTAAATTTTGAAATAGTGCATGTTTTATGTTTATAAGTAGTATAGTATTTGTACGCCACTATTGGCAGAGCATGGTGAGACTACGAAACTGTAATGTAAGATCAATCATTGTACCTGTGTTTTCACAAATAAATAATCTCTCTCTCTCTCTCTCTCTCTCTCTCAAAAACGCCTAATTTCTTTATTGTTTTTTAATTTCTTTACTGTTTTTTAACTTAAGGAAAACCCATAAAATTGTTGACGGAGTCTTTATTCGGAGGCTCGAGTCCTTTTGAGTTGCTCTTGAAAAAGACTCGACTCGGGACTTAAAAGACTCGGAAGTTTCTGAAACGCAGAGTCTCGTAAAAACGAGCTGAGTTCTTCAAATTCAGACTCGAGGGACTCGAGTTCCTAACAACACTAATTGTAAGTCCGCCGAGGTCTACCCCTTCCAACTCCCGCTGCTTCTTCTCCCTTATACCCTCTCTTTGAATGAATGAATGAAAATCTTTATTTCAGGCAACTAATGGCCCATACATAAATACCTTAAAACTAGCATACATATTATATAAAAATATATTTTATAACTAAACTTTAAAAAACTAAACACTACATATCACATTATGGCTGCGATGCATTACGCAACCCCGCAGTGTCAGGGAGCCGGCCGCGGAACGGCCGAAACTTGACACCCTTCGGCCAAAACTCCTCCTTGGTGAAGGTCGCTAGATGGTCAGTCGGAACGCTCACCACAAACGAATTAAAATTCGCATTGTGTCGAGATTCCAACTTCGCGACCCTCAGGATGAATCCGGTCTTCGTTTTCACATACTTTACGATGTCTTTGTTAGCCTTCTTTCACTCATTCTTATTTATTTAGGTATTTATGTTTAAAATACGTAAGTTGTGTAGACATTCAATAAAAAAACGCAAATAAAATTGAAAACTTGAGAACGGATAAAAATCTTGCAAGAATCTTATTAACCAAAACCGTTTTTTTCTAATTTATAATAAATAAGAAAATAATTCAAAACGTTTTATCTTTTATTTCCTATGAGCCACAGAATACCTAAATTTATATAAATACCACCTTAAACTAATAACGCATAGACTGATAATCTCCATACGGCTAACCTGCCAAAAGTGAAGCCGAAACACGATCGATGTGTGCGTGGAACGCTCGTGTTTTACGCTCAGCAAACACACACATATACAAAATATGTTGCCAGTATTCATTTACTTCTCTCAAAGTAGGGGAATTTTAACAACATCACACTTGGTTATTAATAATTTGGAAGTGTGTAGATTCGATTTTGTAGCAAAAGCTTTTTGTTTATTTTGGGATTTGTTGCATTTCTGTACTTTGTGAAATAAGGATTAAATAAATAGCTGATAAGTTTTTACTATTTTTATTTATTTAACAAATGTGCATAAAATAATAAGAATAAATTTAAATAGGACAGAGCATATTCGACTGTGTTGAGTCCGTTTCCAATGTTTCCATATTGCGTCATTCCGATTTAGTCTATTTTTTTCCTTCCATCTCGCAGACAGAAGTAGATCAGTCAGAAAACTGAAACGAACATGACACAAAATAAAAATAAGAAAAAAGTAAATACTTACCTAAATAATTAACTTAATTATAATTTTCTATAATTATACAATGAAATTTAATGGAGCGTATTTATTTTAGAATGTAGACGTCATGTCCCATTTGGAGGAAAAAATATTCACTACACTGGCAACATTTAGAAGAAATGGCGGCTGACGAAAATTTGGATTTTTGTATTTACGATTATGTAAAAATATCACATTAAACTCGATACTTACGCGTGAAATGTAATATCAAGCGGTTTGTTTTTATTATATGATGTGTTGTGACACCCATTCACTGTACAAACAACCATCTTTCCTGTAGTTTTTGATTTTTAAACGGGAGGTGTACACAGACCGATTTGACTTTGAGTACTGCGAGGGCCGTTCGAATACGATGATGCGAGTGTGACGTGACGTCGCACTTGAAATGGCTTCACTGGGGGTGTACGAACTAGGAATCTATGCCTTATAAATCTATGAATACCACAAATAACGAAGCATGTGAATAATACAAAAATATGTAGGTACTTTCTGAAAATTTTCCGCTTGAAAATTTTGACATAATTTCGCCGATACATCAGTAAATACAGTCGCCTTCAGAAAAATATCCAAGATGGCCGACATCTGATGCAACGACATTTGAAATTAATGATCTCACGTTTGATTTTAAAAAGTGACGCCTGATAAGAGATTGATTTATTTACGTGTTGATGTTTAAAAATATGATTTTAAATGTTTTGGTAAAGGTAAAGGTCACACGTAATGGAGTTAAGAAGTGTCATCGGCTGAATATGATATTTGCTTTGACTTTGGCGCCGCCCTGGCGTGTGTGTATGGAACATGTCAAATATGTCATATATATAGTTGAGAGCCGCAAATAATAAGTATGAGGATGTCCCATGGAAATTAGAGTTATAGTATGTATCTTTAGGTATTTATATAAAAGTAAAGAAACAATTTGTAAATTTTCGGGTAGGTATTACATTTATTTTATTGGTTAACTAACCAAATACAAAGCGCCGCCGGGATCAGTCACTGAACGACCTGACCTTAACCTACATTATTTGATCATGTAATGTTTTCATCTATTACCCTCAACTGGCTTAAGGGACCATTTGAGGGTAGATTTTGTTTACTTTTATTTAAATACCTAAAGATACAGACTATAGACCAAGATATCTTTGCAACGATTTTGATAGCACACGCAGTGCAAGTGTTATTTTAAACGCCAAACTTCTATGAAATTATGACGTATAAATAACACTTGCACTGCGTATGCTATCAAAATCATTGCAAACTTTTCTTGGTCTAACTCTATAAACTCTTCTAAACGTTACAAAAAATCGTCTCTGTCACAATTATTGTCCAAAATATCGTTTGTTTTCATGACACAGTTCTAACAATGTCGCAACCTTACATAAGTGTTAGCAGAGCAAAATAGCAAATACATCGAAATACGCTTAAAAATTGGTGCGATTCTTAATTACGTAAAGCCAATATGGGCGAATATGGCCAATAGATGTGAAATATTGACTCACTGGTGTGATCACCGGCGATTAAGGGGTCTTAGGATCAAATTATGTGTTATTTCCAATAATATCTGTGAGGAAAGCGGACTAATCCGTACAAGGCCTAGTTTCTTTTTTTTAGCTGGAAAGTCTGATTGGCAATCTTTAATATTTTATTGCCGTTACTTTCCCGCAACAGGTATCAGTCAAAAATATTATTAGTATGAGTTAAGGTTATACTACTTTTCTGTCAAAAACTGTCGAAAATAGTTTAACATGAAGTTACTCTTACATTCACAATATTTCAAATATATTTTTTGTGCAAATAATATGACTTGACACAAAATCATCGCCTAATACCTACTAGAGTCTGTTCGGAAAGAGAAGAGTCGTGGAATGTATGGGGCCCAATACATTCCACGACTCTTCTCTTTCCGAACAGACTCTACCTACGTAATAATCCGTATGTCAGCGGTTCTCAATCTTTTTAGGGTTCCGTACCCAAAGGGTAAAACGGGACCCTAAAAAGATTGAGAACCGCTGACACCGGGACCCTATTACTAAGACTTCGCTGTCCGTCCGTCCGTCCGTCCGTCTGTCTGTCACCAGGCTGTATCTCACGAACCGTGATAGCTAGACAGTTGAAATTTTCACAGATGATGTATTTCTGTTGCCGCTATAACAACAAATACTAAAAACAGAATAAAATAAAGATTTAAATGGGGCTCCCATACAACAAACGTGATTTTTGACCAAAGTTAAGCAACGTCGGGAGTGGTCAGTACTTGGATGGGTGACCGTTTTTTTTTGTTCTTTTTTTCGTTTTTTTTTTTGCATTATGGTACGGAATGGTTCGTGCGCGAGTCTGACTCGCACTTGCACGGTTTTTTTTGACGGAACCCTTTTGGAAAGCGAAATACTTGATGGAACCCTACAATAAAACAATAGTTTTTAGAAGTGTGTTTTTTGCATGGTAAAATTTTTCGAGGCGACTAAAGCATAGTGTTCTAAATTCTTGGGGAACCCCTGCAGGGGTGTCGCGGAACCCTAGGGTTCCGCGGAACACACTTAGTGAATGGCTGCCGTATGTGATAATTGTAAAGTGAGGCGCATATGTATTCCTATATCCTGTCAAAAAGCGATGTTGCTCATAGTTAGTTTAGTTTAGTTTAGTTTATTTATCTCAATATACAATTTTCATACAGGTAAAATATACATACATTTCAGCTTGTACTACTTGTCGTATGATGATCGTTTTTCAGAATAATAACAAGAATTAGAACCGAACATCAAAACATAAAATAAAATAAAATTAGTACATATAGGGGGCGTGCATGAACTATACCTAGAGGGGGCAGCATAGGAGCCGTCAGATTTTTGGCGTGGGGCGTAAATGTGACGTTTATGCTTCCGATGTAGCCCACAAGATGGCAGAACCTACGAGAACGGTAGATGGTAGCACTTGTTTTGGCAATGTACATGTGCACATAGGTTTCCGATTCAGGCCACAAGACGGCAGAGCCTCCCGCGCACGGCTCCTATTGTGCCCATATCACGCTAAATTGTTCAGTGGTCCGATTACAATCATTATGTATAATTACAAACATTATGTATAATATTATAACTTGCTGTTCCGTCATGTGCAACTTGTCAATTTTTTCTGTTTATTTGATAAGTGTTTCCACATAAGGTATTGTTATTAATTGTACATAATAACCATTGTGACAGCCGTGCGAACTCTGTAGATCGCAGATCCCTTGTTCATAGAGTTAGACCAAGAGAAGTCTGCAGCGACTTTGATAGCCCACGCAGTGCAAGTGTTATTTATAAGTACGTTATAATTTCATAGAAGTTTGACGTTTAAAATGACACTTGCACGCGTACTACTCCTACTACTGCCGTGGCGCAGCGACCCGAAGTGGATCTTGGCCTCTGACACTAAGGAACGCCATGCTTCTCTGTCTAGCGCCGTTTCTGTCCAATCGACGGCACCGAGCTCGTTCAGATCTTTCACGACCTCATCGCTCCAGCGATACCTAGGACGCCCAACTGGTCATCGACCATCCGGACAGCCCGAGTACTTGCACGCGTGGGCTATCAAAATCGCTGCAGACATTTCTTGGTCTAACTCTAGTCTGACACTGTTTGATCTTATACCTACTTCGTTCGCATTAAGATGTTTCTAAGGAAAGCTTTCGTCCTATGTAAAAACACGGATCATAAGTTTAACACTCCTTCAAAAAAAAAAATTTTACAGTTAGGTACTCCAAACGGTAATATGTCCCCTGACCATGGATTACTTTTTTGCTTAAAAATTGTAAAAAAAATTCTTGTACGTTTTGGCGTCAGTCAAAACATGTATTAAAATTTATTAAATAGAAAATTCTACGGTGCCATCTTAGTACTTAGTAGTATTGGAACTGTAGGTATTATATAATATATTATATTATATATTATAATGCTGTTTATAGGCAATTTTACTTAAAAGTGTACCATTTACTTTTTTTCGCTACTCCAT
Source organism: Cydia splendana (assembly GCF_910591565.1). Classification (NCBI taxonomy): domain Eukaryota; kingdom Metazoa; phylum Arthropoda; class Insecta; order Lepidoptera; family Tortricidae; genus Cydia; species Cydia splendana. The sequence continues at coordinate 6,085,365 of NC_085986.1, forward strand.
CAACTTTTCGGTTATTTCTACTTAGAATCACGAGGACTATCGATTTTAAAAACGCATATTCACATAAGTTTTGTATCGACCGTTACAAAACTGACACCCAAAATCTGTATGAATAACTGGGGACACTTTTTTTCTTTGTCTCATTCAATCGTCCTCGTGATTTTGAGTCTAAATAACCCAAAAGTTAATGGTTTTTCGAAAAAAGTAAATGGTACAGTACCATTTTTTCTGAAAACCCCCTTATGCCCTTAAGCGGCCCTGTATACAGAACCCGCAAAAAACCGGAAATAACCATGACAATTACATGCTAATATAGAACGGTTGAAAAAATAAATAACAACAATGGACAATGAACAATGATTCTCACGAGAAAAACCAACATTATTAGTCTGACATCTGCCTTTTTACTAAGAAGCTTCCACGGATCTGCTCCGATCTAGGGCCACAGAATAAATAATAATAGTACTAGGTACAGAAGACTCACTCTCTAACAAAACGCGTCTGTTACGATCAGGACAGATATGACCGCTAGGTGGCGACAGCGTCACGCGCGGCTTATGGCTAGCCACCAAAATTGGTGTGGAACGGATGTACTTTTAGCTACCTGTAGCAAAGCGACGAAATCGCGGAGTGAGCCACGCCTGCTAGGGCTCCTTTTATAAGACCTGGGGGCTTAGCCAAGGTGACAATCGCTATCGCTACGACAACGAAACGCGTTGTGTCTCTCTATCACACTTCCGTATTAGTAAGACAGGGACAGTTGCGTTTCGATCGCTACGGATTGGCATGTTGGCTACACGGCCTAGGGCCCTAGCGAAGTGCCAATAGTTATAGAAAAGCCAACAAAATTAAAGTCATACATATATAGATGGTCAAGCAAATCTTGTCAGTAGAAAAAGGCGCGAAATTCAAATTTTCTATGGGACGATATCCTTTCGCGCCTACATTTTTCAAATTTGCCACTTGTTTCTACTGACAAGATCTGCTTGACCCAGTATATGTAATAAATAAATAAATATCAGGGGACATCTTACACAGATCAACCTTAGCCCCAAACTAAGCAAAACTTGTAATATTGGTGGTAGGCAACGATATACATACTTATATAGATAAATCCATACTTATATATATAGAAAACACCCCTGACTCAGGAACAATATTTGTGTTCATCACACAAATACATGCCCTTACCGGGATTCGAACCCAGGACCATTGGCTTCACAGGCAGGGTCACTACCCAAAAATAACATATGTATACAGGGTGGTTTTGTTATCTCTGACCAAACTGAGGAGGGAATATGTAGGCACTATGTAGGTCATACTGAACAACTTTTACTATGGGGCTAACCCCGAAATAGCGAAAAAAATCAGCTATTCAATAGAAAACATTGACTTTGCTACACCGAAATGAGACAGCAGATTTTTTTCTAATTTTTTTATTACATTTTCGAAGTGATTAATTTATATACTCATTGCAACTTTTCAGCAATAACGATCAGTGAGCTAAGCCTCGGACAGAGAGATGGACATGGCGAAACTACAACAAGGGTTCCTATAGTCTGTATTTTTAGGTATTTAAGAGCGCTCTTACAAGAAAAGTCGAAATAATGCAAAATTGATGATACTAGTCGACGAAATTCAGGACTTTGCGCTCATTATTAGAAACAATGAGTACTTGTTCCAGTAAAAGCGTCTTCTTATCTTTATAAATATCGTTGTAAATATTAGAAAAAGGACTTATTAAATTAGTAATGATTTTTTTTCTGATGGTCGTTTCCGAAAAACCCCGTGAAGCACTTAATGGCGAGCTCTTATTTGGAAATGTTGAGAATTTTACTCTGCTAAACCTGGCTATTTTGTATTACTAATACCCTGTACTTTAGGCATATCAAACTATATTTTTCCTACATACCTTTGAGAAAGAGAAAATCAAAGTAAAACGAACTCGATTTTCTCTCCGAAACAAGTGTCAATTCCTACGAAAATCTACTTAATATCGAAGTCATTTTCATACTCAAGCAATCTGCAACGTTTGCTTATACTGTTGGTATACATTAGTGTTTATGAAATTCTACTATAATTTTTTGGCAATTTTTTGAAAACTACTCTATATTACCGATGACGCGCGCTGCGCCAGCTCAGTGCCGCGGCAGAGCTTGTAGAGGCAGGACGTGTGTCGGTCGGCTCCGCACATTTTCAACGGCGACGACGAGGTTTTTTATCATTGTGTGCGGCGGGCGCCGTGTAAAACGCTATACTGTGTGCGTGTAAACCGCAACGAGAGACTTTGATCCTAGCACTGTTTTTATAGTATTATAATTTATAATGGTACAGTTTAATAAACTACCGGACAGGATTAAAAATATTTGAAACGACCTGACATTCTATATGTATTTATTTGACTCAAGATAGTACTCAGGGTCTGATGATGGAGCCGGAAGGTGGTCACCGGTACCAATCAACCATGCAACTAAACCACTTCGTGTTTAGGCTCGTTTTATTCATCTCAACAAGATCTTTGACACAAGATAGTACTCAGGGTCTGATGATGGAGCCGGAAGGTGGTCACCGGTACCAATCAACCATGCAACTAAACCACTTCGTGTTTGGGCTCGTTTGATTCGGCTCAACAAGATCTTTGACTTAAGATAGTACTCAGGGTCTGATGATGGAGCCGGAAGGTGGTCACCAGTACCAATCAACAATGCAACTAAACCACTTCGTGTTTAGGCTCGTTTTATTCGTCTCAACAAGATCTTTGACTTAAGATAGTACTCAGGGTCTGATGATGGAGCCGGAAGGTGGTCACCGGTACCAATCAACCATGCAACTAAACCACTTCGTGTTTGGGCTCGTTTGATTCGTCTCAACAAGATCTTTGGCACAAGATAATACTCAGGGTCTGATGTTGGAGCCGGAAGGTGGTCACCGGTACCAATCAACCATGCAACTAAACCACTTCGTGTTTAGGCTCGTTTGATTCGTCTCAACAAGACCTTAGACACAAGATAGTACTCAGGATCTGATGATGGAGCTAGAAGGTGGCCACGGGTACCAGTCTACCATGTAACTGAACCACTTCGTGTTTGGGCTCGTTTGATTTGTCGCAACAAGATCTTTGACACAAGGTAGTACTGAGGGTCTGATGATGGATCCGGAAGGTGGTGACCGGTACCAATCAACCATGCAACTAAACCACTTCGTGTTTGGCTTCGTTCGATTCGTCGCAACAAAATCTTTGACACAAGTTAGTACTCAGGGTCTGATGATGGAGCTGGACTGTGGCCACGGGTACCAGTCTACCATGTAACTGAACCACTTCGTGTTTGGGCTCGTTTGATTTGTCGCAACAAGATCTTTGACACAAGGTAGTACTGAGGGTCTGATGATGGATCCGGAAGGTGGTCACCGGTACCAATCAACCATGCAACTAAACCACTTCGTGTTTGGCTTCGTTCGATTCGTCGCAACAAGATCTTTGACACAAGTTAGTACTCAGGGTCTGATGATGGAGCTGGACTGTGGCCACAGGTACCAGTCTACCATGTAACTGAACCACTTCGTGTTTGGGCTCGTTTGATTCCTCGCAATAAGATGTTTGAGACAAGATACTACTCAGGGTCTGAAGATGGAGCTGATGATGATTGACAGGTACCCGTCGCCACCTTCGCGCTCCATCATCAGACCCTGAGTACTACCTTGTGTCAAAGATCTTGTTGAGATGAATAAAACGTGCCTAAACACGAAATGGTTTAGTTGCATGGTTGATTGGTACCGGTGACCACCTTCCGGCTCCAACATCAGACCCTGAGTACTATCTTGTGTCAAAGATCTTGTTGAAACGAATAAAACGAGCCTAAACACGAAGTGGTTTAGTTGCATGGTTGATTGGTACCGGTGACCACCTTCCAGCTCCATCATCAGACTCTGAGTATCACCTAGTGTCAAAGATCTTGTTGAGACGAATCAAACGATCCTAAACACGATGTGGTTTAGTTGCATGGTTGATTGGTAATGGTACCTTCCAGCTCCATCATCAGACCCTGAGTACTGTCTTGTCTCAAAGATCTTGTTGAGACGAATCAAACGAGCCCAAACACGAAGTTGTTTAGTTACATGATAGACTGGTACCCGTGGCCACCTTCCAGCTCCATCATCAGACCCTGTGTATCTTCAGTGTCAAAGATCTTGTTGAGACGAATCAAACGAGCCTAATCATGTTACTACATGGTTGATTGGTATCCGTGACCACCTTAATCATCATCAGATCCTCAGTACCAGTTCGTTTTTAAACCCTCGTTGATACAAACTTTACAACCTATAGGTACCAAATGCAATGACGAAACATGTAAATAAGCGAGTAGGTACCTATAATTTCTTTCGAGTAATATACCTTCATAAGTACGAGTATGGGTCTATTCATAAATTACGTCGTTTCAAATGGGAGGAGTGGGGGGGGGGGGGGTCTGGACATCGGATGATGGTAACATGACGTAGGAGGAAACAGATTCATCCGAAGCTTGATTTTTGGATGATTTGAGGGGTGGGGGGGGGGGGGTCAAAAATCGTCAAAAATAGATGACGTAATTTATGAACAGCCCCTATGTACATTTGCACTGCATTTAGTATTTTCGTACTTACCAAATAACAGTTTTAGAACTTTAAAAGTTAAGTACAGTCAGTGTTGTTATGGTTGATTTCAATATGCTTCGCGAAGGATCAAGAATGTTTAATCCATCATTGTAGTGCGAGTGTGGTAGAAGGGATCGGCGTACTGAGCTCGCACGGCCTGCCGCAGCGCGTAAAATACCTAAACTCGCTCAACGCCGAAATGTAATAGCGCTCTTAAATAAAAGTAAACAGAATCTACCCTCAAATGGCTCCTTAAGCCAGTTGAGGGTAGATGAAAACATTACATGATCAAATAATGTAGGTTGAAGTCAGGTCGTTGACAGATCCAGGCGGTTTTGTATAAATGTCAAAACTACCCGAAAATGAAATGTTTGTTTACTTTTATTGAAATACCGTATAGTTGACTGCGGAACCCTATAAAGAATCCTGTTAGTGTCTTTATAGTCATGTGTATTTTATTTTCATTCATCTTGTTGGTATGCATCCGGGTTCCCGTTTTGGATGCGTCAATTAAAAACGAACAGGACATACTCGGAGTTGAGCGTTTCTTTTATTTTTTACCATTTTTATATATTGTGACCTTTTTTGCCGCTTTTGTGTTATTTCTAGTCATGATCGCGAGCCCTTTTCATCCTTATAGGAGAAAAAGTGTCCTAAAATTTCCATACATTTTTCAAACTTTCCTTTTTGTTACCGCTCTACAAAGTATATGGGGAAATGGTAACACAATAGGAAAAAATCTTTGGGACTTCAGGAAAGAGCTCGTGATTCTGAGTAGAAATAACACAAAAGTGGCAAAAAAGTCACAATATATATATATAAATGGCAAAAAATAAAAGAAACGCTCAGTTACCAAGTATTTAAAGTATTTATATTTTATATGTATGTTCAAAAAGCAATTAACTTGGCGTACAGAGTCAGATAAAATGAATGAGTGTGCTACACGCGATAAGGAAAAGTGAATGAATATAGCAAATAAATATATTTAAAAGCCGGCCGAGTGCGAATCGGACTCGCGCACGAAGGGTTCCGTACCATTACGCAAAAACGAAAAAAAAAGCACGTTTGTTGTATGGGAGGCCCACTTAAATATTTTTTTATTCTGTTTTTAGTATTTGTTGTTATAGCGGCAACAGATTACATCATCTATGAAAATTTCATCGTCTATCTATCACGGTTCATGAGATACAGCCAAGTGACAGACAGACAGACGGACGGACAGTGGTGTCTTAACAACAAATACTAAAAAGTACGGAACCCTCGGTGGGAGTGTCCGACTCGCACTTGTCCGGTTTTTTAGTTGAACATACCTATAGCGAAATATGTTGACAAATTTTCAATAAAAAAAGCGCAATTGACCCGTTTTAGTTTGAATATTGTTGTTTATCTTGAAATACATAGGTCATAATTTCTTAAACTAACTTTGCTTGCACCGTATGACATATAAGTTATAACTTTTATGAAACTACCGTATCCCTTTGGTATTTAGCTATGTGACAAGTCCATTTTGTAAGAGGTCAGGGGTCGCTGTCGCAACCCGTGTTACTAAAAGGACGCGGGTATAGTCGGCAAAGAAGGTTTGCAACCTCTGAACATACACGGTGGCCCAGAAATATGTTATAAAAAAATAGGAATAATTTTCTTACTTACAAGTCTTTTACAAAATGTATGTATGTGTAAATGTGTAATGTATGTGTAAAGATATTTAAAACATAGTCAACGTACTTTTAGGACAAAGTATTTGTTATGTTAATAACAAAGCTATGAGTTAATTGCTAAATTGTGTGCAAAACGTCAATATAGAGTTAGACCAAGAGAAGACTGCAGCGGTTTTGATAGGACACGCAGTGCAAGTGTTATCTATACGTCATAATTTTATAGAAGTGTGACATTTAAAACAAGTAACACTTGCACTGCTTGTGCTATCAAAATTGTTGCAGACACCTATTTCTGTTTTTATTTTATGAATAGATTTTAATGGTTGATAACGCGTATATGATATTTATAAAATTGTAAATGTTAATGTTTAGTGTTTTATGTTTTATGAATTTAGTGTTTTATATATTAGGCCAGTGTGTCCATTGTTCTAAATTTAAAATTATGCAATCAAAGACCAATTTTATCTACGCAAACATATTATAGCATTTGATACGATGATGATTTTGACGACCGGTCTGGCCTAGTGGGTAGTGACCCTGACCCTGCCTGCGAAACAGATGGTCCTGGGTTCGAATCCCAGTAAGGGCATATATTTGTGTGATGAACACTAATATTTGTTCCTGAGTCATGGGTGTTTTCTATGTATATAAGTACTTATGTATTTATCTATACAAGTATGTATATCGTCGCCTAGCACCCATAGTACAAGCAGGTACAAGCTTTGCTTAGTTTGGGGCTAGGTTGATCTGTGTAAGATGTCCCCTAATATTAAAAAAAAATAACGTAATTATAATGTTTCTACCAACGGTACATAAACGTCAAAATCTTTACGCCCATGCCAACTTATTGCAAATTCACAGCGTCATGCCGCACCGTCATTTACATGCAGATGTTTACATTGCAACTAACCATGCTATTCACAAAACATGTTGCCTTGACTGCCATACTGCCCCACCACGTCTTCTTCTTCTTCCTCGCGTTATCCCGGCATTTTGCCACGGCTCATGAGAGCCTGGGGTCCGCTTGACAACTTATCCCATGATTTGACGTAGGCACTAGTTTTTAGGAAAGCGACTGCCATCTGACCTTCCAACCCAGAGGGGAAACTGGGCCTTATTGGGATTAGTCCGGTTTCCTAACGATGTTTTCCTTCACCGAAAAGCGACTGGCAAATATCAAATACCACCACCCCACCACGCCCATACTGCCCCACCACGTAAGCATTACGATACACGTGCGAAAAATAGGAAATTCACGAGTGGTGATAAATTAAAACACGACCGAACGGAGTGTTTAAATCGATACGAGTTGCGAATTACCTTTTGGCACGTGTATTGTATGTTTTGCAGTACATATAGCCTTTAAATTTTCGACATGTGCACGTATTGTGCCTATTACCGGACTAGAGCGGTAAAGTAGCATTATGTACTGTAAAAAATATTACCAGGTACCAGGGAGACATATAACTCAAAACAAGACCTAGCTAGATCGACTTTTCGGCCACAAAAACCCCCATATATAGCAAATTTCATCGATATCGTTAGAGCCGTTTCCTAGATCCCCGAAAGAAAAATATATAAATAATAATTGGTCGTTTAAAGATATAAGAAAGTAACAGACATTAGAAAGCCATTTTGAAAGGTAACATTGTTCTAAATTTTTAAAATGGTAAAGGCTAACGGCCCCGAAAACCCCCATATACCAAATTTCAAAGAAATCGTTAGAGTCGTTTCCGAGATCCCCGAAATATATATATATAAATAAATAAATAAATATACAAAAATTCCTCGTTTAAAGGTATAAGACATACTGATTCGCAGCGCAGCAGATGATATGTTTTGTAAAACTTGAGAATAACACAAGTGAATGACTAGCTGTGCCAACATGACTTGGGATTTACATGTTTACTCACTTCTACATAACTAAATAATTATTTTCATATTTAAGAATAAGAATAAGAAGAATAATTATTTAGCGGAATATAATAAAAGTAATATCATTTTAATATTTAACCTAACGTGCGCGACGCATCATCTTGAAACTTGTCGGAATGCGCAATGAATGATATTATGTTTTGGCGGTCAAACCGCCAAAACATAATATAATTTATTGCGTTTAACCGCCAAAGCCGAATATCATTCGTACATGTTAAAAGATAGCTAGTTTTATTTAACCCTGTGTGCTCTTGCCGATGGGCTGTCTTTTCAACCCTTAGCCGAAAAAAATGCTGGTATCATACCTACATTATGCTTGAGACGAAATTTTCGCAATAATAGTACAGTAAGATTTATACACGGTGGCTAAAAAATAACTGCATTCCTGTTGCCAGGGAGGTTTTGGGATTATACTGAGTAACTTTTACTATAGGACCAACCCCGATTTTGCGAAAAAAAAATTACCCTCCCATAGAAAATAGACCAGCCAAAATATAATTATGAAACAGCTAAATCTTTTTTTGCGATTTCGGGGTTGGTCCCATAGTAAAGATAGCTCAGTATAATCCCAAAACCTCCCTGGCAACGGGAATGCAGTAATTTTTTAGCCACCCTAGAATATGTCTAAGGGATGAAAAACAGCATATAAAATACATATTTATAAAGCTTTTATGTATGACTCAGTTACATATAAATTAAATCTAACTACCGTCATTATATAGTAATGTAGACGTAAAAGGATGCGCCTATGATGTCACGGCGCCTGCGGGCCCATTTTAGACTCTGGTCAAGGCATACTGGTACAGTTACTATTGAATGGGATTGTCTATAAAGGAGTCCTGGGTTCAATCAGGGCCGTCTTAAACTATGCTGGGGCCCCTGGGCACATAAGAATTTGGGGCCCTTTTGGAAAGAAAAGAAAGCTAATTAAACTAACATTTGTCTACTATGATTTTCTATTTATTATGGGTAATCAAATATACTGTTACTGTCTGTCCTTCGGGGCCCCCTGAGGATGAGGGCCCTGGGCACGGGCCCCGTGTGCCCTTATGGTAAAGACGGTACTGGGTAATATCCAACGCATGATCAAAATAAATAGTATTAAGTAGTTTAAGGTATTTATTATTTTATCATATTGTACACTAACATATATATAGGTAGTTAAATTGTTTTTTTTGTACTAACACTATATGGGATTTGTGTCTGAAATAAATAATTTCAATTTCAATTTCAATTTCAATATGCCGAAATTGCCGAAGTGACGAGAGAATTTGATCCTTATCAATTATAAATTTATAAATGACATATAAAGTTCAATATTAATAAAGAAAAAAAATTAAAAAACTTTCGTCCTTTTTGGAAAACTTGTAGGAGTTCGTAATTTTGCTAGTGACAATATTGCCGGCGATATTATTGAAAGTATTTTGTTTACTTTTTAATGATTAGGTACTTACGTTTCTATTACTCTTTTCTGTTTTGAGACTATAACCTTTTCAATGCAATTGTGATAAAAATACAAAAAAATTAACACAAGCGCAAAAGATATATTATTTACTACTTATAATATACGTATCACGGATATGATATTAAATTTTTCTCGCATACTAGTTTCCAAAAATTTACTTAGTTTTTTTGACAACAAAATGTTTTTACTAATGATTTAGCTAATATAATTGGATTATATCTTTAGTATTTCTATTCTAGTTAGATGCTACACAAAAAACATAATCCGAACCCAAGTACGTTCATCGGAATATTTCCGTGTATGTTTCATTTATATTTTATAAGATTAATCTGTATATAACAAGACTCAATTTCGTATTTATTTATAGACTTTAACGAACAAATGCTTATTAATAATTATTGATAAACCAATAAGCGGAAGAACAATAAATCAAATAAATTGGATGACATACATGGAATCTACCTGTTTAATATAAACTGCCCAATTCGGATAATGCTTATTAGATGTCACAGCGATACGATACCGATCGGTCAGTTTCAAAAGTGACATCAGTGTCAAACGTCAGTTTTGACACTGAAAGCACAGAATAAATAATAGTACTACCGTACAGAAAGCCACTTCCTACGAAACCGAAGTTTGACAGCGATTCAGAGACGAATCATGCTATCCCTTTCTAATGTACGGCACTATCCCTTTCGGCTATTTAGGATTGTCAAAATTCAAGTTTTTATTTTATCTGTGGTGACTGTGGTCGTGCACGCAAGTGGTGCCAACTCTAATAATCGCTCGGAGTAATGCTGAGCCGAATGGAACCGAGTTTGCCCGAAAGGAGTGTCTCACCACTGCTGAAAGATCGGGGTCTCTATTGTTTCCCAAATAGTTTAAAGTCATAATGTATTGTTTGTCCTAATTTTCGTTAGTCATAATTGGTTTTTCTCAGAAACGCGTAACTTTTCAGGATTGCCATAAAACAAACCTAACCTAACCAAACCCATCTATAGAATAACCTTACGAAAATCCTGAAAAGTTAACGGTTTCAGTTTTATGACTAACGATAATATGACAAACAATATATTATAATGACTTAAAACTTTATGGGAAACAAAGGGACCCCGAAAGATCGGTATCGTATCGCTGTGGCATCTTATAAGCATTGTTGCAATTGGGCTGTAAGGCAGACGTACGTTGGAAGATATACGACTTTTTCGTGTAAAACCGTTGAATGTCAAGGTGAATAATTAAAATGCCGCACCTGGACTTGAACCTGGGACCGCCGATACTAGTAAGGTAGGTAGGACATAATTGAAGAATGATGCGACAATTAGCATAAAATTTTAATAAATAATAAATGGTTATTACTTATTATAGGTACGTTAAATACCTATATTTTAACCATTTTAGGAATTTAAATGAATAAATATCTAAAACGCGGCATAAGACCGCTTTTTAGTTACTTACCGAAAAAATAGTGTCTTATTTTTTTATTAGACATAGACTATATTACTATTTCCTAATTCCATTTTCCTAATTTCTTGGACGTATTTTAATTTAATTTAATTTTATTTAGTATTAGTTTTTAGTTTAATATAGTTTTATTTTATAGATAAGTTAGTTTATTTTTCTTTTTAATGTTTGTATCTACCTTATAAATAAATATGTTATAACAAATAAATATTTATATTCCATTATGTACAGTTAGCAACAAACATGACTTTAAAAGTCGAAATTCATACCTACTTATTTGAAACGTCCGAGTACCTACCATAGAAGAATATTTTTTTAAGATTATTAGGGCGAGCGAAGCGAGCCCTATCACTAATCGACGAACTATGCATTCTTGTGGTACACTTTACGGAAAAACTACTGCACTGTTAGGTTTGAAATTTAACATAGTAATTTAAATTCATGTCTAGATGTGTTATCAAACATAAAAATATCATTTTATAAACCTAAAAAAATAAAATAAAGTAATAGCACTTTGTATTACTACTAGCGCCATCTGTTGGCAAAATGATGAATTAACATTCGTGCTAATGTTAATTATTTCTTTCTCTAACAGATGGCGTTAGTAATAAATAAATAAATAAATAAATATTGGACATTCTTATACAAATTGACTAAGTAAGAAGGCTTGTGTTGTGGGTATTCAGACAATACGATACCTATGTGGTGTTTTCAAGTTCAATAATGTCGATGGCGCTTACGCCATTAACAACGATGAATACCAAAGTGGGTACAATTTTGGATTTAACCCACCTCGCTTCACTTGGTTTGATTCCCATTTTAGCAATTAAGTTTTTGTGAATACCTACTAGAACAATCAATCTTGCTGTATATTTACTGCGGAGGTCAATTTACTCGTATGTTTTGTGACGCTGACGATGTGATGATCAGTCATGTTGTGTTAGCAAACTTAAATCGGGTATTTTCAGTTCGAGATACAGTTTTGGCGCCATTAATTTATTACGTAAGACGATTTTGGGGTGGAGGGGGGTCGAACATATCTTATTTTTTCTTACAAGGGGGTGGTAGGGGGTTTTCATAGTTCTTAAGCAAGATCACAAAGATGCGATTTTTTATTTATTTCTATGAAATTATGACCTTTAAAATAATACTTCCACACTCTATGCTATCAAACACGGTGCAGAGTTATCTTAAACGAGCTCAAGTACCTTTGTACAGGTACAAATAAACATTCATAAAAATATTTTTATGAAAATAAATTATATTGGTGGGAGGGGGACGGGGTCAGCCTATTCTTATTATTTCTTACATAGGGGTGGGAGGGGGTCAAAAGCTGGCAAAAATTGTCTTACGTAATTAATGAATGGCGCCTTTAGTGTTACTATTGCTTGGAACTGCTAAAATTATAAATAAAGATAAGCATAATTAATACAAACTTCAGTGACTTAGGGCCGATACAGACGGACTACAACCCGACTGCAACTTGTATGGGAACTGCACGCCAATCGTAACGTTGGCGTGCAGTTCAGCAAAATGACCCAGTACCCTGGCAGTACCTAGTAGAACTCAGGTTTGGTGTAACAAAGGCACATTATGGTTTGGTCATCCGACTCATCTTGATGAGCACTTAGGAGAGTAGTACCCAAGATAGAGCCGATGCCGAACCCTGGCAGTACCTAGTGGAGCTCGGGTTTGATGCAACATACATAGACACACGCTGTTTTGGATATCCGACTCGTCATGATGATCACTGGGTAGATCAGTACTTTCAGTACCCAAGATAGCTGATGCTGAACCCTGACAGTGCCTAATGGAGCTCGGGTTTTATACAACATAGGCACACGCTGTTTTGGTCATGCAACTCGTCTTGATGAGAACTTAGGAAAGTAGTACCCAAGATAGAGCTGATGCTGAACCCTGGCTGTACCTAGCGGAACTCGATCAGGTTTGATGCAACATAGACACACGCTATTTTGGACATCCGACTCGTCATGATGAGCACTTGGGAGAACAGTACCCAAGATAGAACTCATGCTGAACCCTGGCAGTACCTAGTGGAACTCAGGTTTGTTGCAACATAGGGACACGCTGTTTTGGCCATCCGACTCGTCTTGATGAGCACTTAGGAGATTAGTACCCAAGATAGAGCTTATGCTAAACCCTGGCTGTACCTAGTGGAACTCAGGTTTGGTGCAACATAAGCACACGCTGTTTTGGTCATCTGACACGTCTTAATGAGAACTTGGAAGAGCAGTACCCAAGATAGAGCTGATGCTGGACCCTGGCTGTACCTAGTGGAACTGTGTGTGTTAGTTTATGTGCGGAGCAGCGTGATTACCGCCAGTAGGTGTCCAGACGGGATAGTTTTTCGATCAATTGTGTGGAGTGGACGCAAAAATAAATTCAAGAACATTGGCTCGCTGACCCAACATTATGTAGGAAAGCCAGTTGGGTTCCTTACAAAAAGTACTGGGCGACCGTGTAGGATGTAATGCACTTATGAAATTGTATATTACGTGTGGATGATATTGGCAATTTGATTTTGTCGTCTGGATACGTTTTTAAAGGACAAAGTAAAAGCTGTAACAGACAGGCGTACCGGACAGCAACCGGTTCGGTACGTTAAGGTAGAAAACCTCCGCGAGCCCTTACAAAGCGCTGCTTTTTGCTAGTATTATAGGTAGCTATAATTACGGGTTGAATTATTTTATATAATGGGTGGATCAACTATTTCTTATTGTTATTCTATCCGGTCAGCCAAGAGACAATAGTAGCACAGTTTGTTAGATTCTCCTGACACGGTTGGTAGATGACCCTTTATTGAAAGGGTTTATAACTACCACAAAAAAGCGTGTTTGGCGAATTTAAATGCCTAAAAATCAGATTTTAAAGAGTGACCCAGGAGAACGTAACCATGGCAACGAGTGAGAAGTTGATTCACCCTAATACATAAATAATAAATAAATAAATAAATATTATAGGACATTTTTACACAAATTGACTAGGTAAGCCCCATACGTTATGCTCAAGAAGGCTTGTGTTGTGGGTACTCAGACAACGATATATATAATATATTCATACTTAAATACATAGGAAACAATCATGACTCAGGAATAAATATCTGTATCATCATACAAATAAATGCCCTTACCAGGATTCGAACCCGGGACCATCGGCTTCATAGGCAGGGTCACTACCCACTAGGCCAGACCGGTCGTCATTTTTGAAAGCAAAGGCGTTGTACTTGTACTATAAGTCCGATCACCGTCAAAAGTTAAGAAGCTTAGTAAAACATCACGACTAAAATGTCGTAATCAGATTATTCAAGTAACCTGATCAATATCAACTCCGTAAAATCCATCATCTCTCAAATCTGATGACGATTTAACGATTTCACGAATACCGATAATAATGACTTATCATTATACGATTGACATGTCACTGACGCAACGCTAGTCACCGATGACATTAAAAAATGACAAAAAGGTGGTGATAGACTTAAAATTGATGTTGAAATGACTGAGGAGTGTAACATTTGTAATATATTTTATAAAGAGCGCCGCAGGGACCTTGGCTTTTCTTTCTCTTGCTAATCGATAAACAATTCGGAGACGTCACTTCACTTAGTAGGTATGGCTCCGTTTAATTTAGATGTAAGTATCTGGTTCGATTTCCGGTAAATATTCCTATGGACCCTTTATTTCCCATAAAGTTTTAAGTCATAATGTATTGTTTTTCATATTATACTTAGTCATAAAACTGAAACCGTTAACTTTTCAGGATTTTCGTAAGGTTATTCTATAGATAGGTTAGGTTAGGTTAGGTTTGTTTTATAGCAATCCTGAAAAGTTACGCGTTTCTGAGAAAAACCAATTATGACTAACGAAAATTCGGACAAACAATACATTATGACTTAAAAACTATTTGGGAAACAATATAGACCCATTACTATGATAAACCCGACATAATATAATATTTTTAATGGGTTTATCACTACACCTTATGAAACAAAGTCCGACCGCCTCATCTGTCTGTGTGTTTGTTCGCGATAAACTCAAAAACTACTAAACGGATTTTCACGCGGTTTTCACTTTGTTTTCACCTATCAATAGAGTGATTCTTGAGAAAGGTTTAGGTTTAGGTGTCTAATTGTTAACCCGTGCGAAGCCGGGCGGGTCGCTGGTTTTTATATAAATCTCACTCTTGCCCATATTTAGGTATTATGAGCTTTGTTTGGAACTTCCATTAGGTTAATTTTATTATATCATTATTAACTTTTTTATGTAACATGCCGATTGTGCAGTCCACTGTCAAATAGACGTAGGTATAGGATTTATTCTACTGATAACACGATTCTCATGTACCGTCATTCTCATAACTTAATTCTTTGGAATCGTTATCGAACTAGTTAAATGGTAAATGAAACAAATCTGCCCTTATTTAAAAACCCGACTTGCAAGACCGAAGTTAGTTTTGTGCGGAGCTCTAACAGATTGCAATAATTATTTATAACTTTTTCTACTACCATAAAGTTGTATCTATGAAGTCATTATGAAGCGAATTATTTATATTTTTTATCTTTAGGTGTCTAAATTAAAATATTTTTTTGATTGAAAGGGTACGTAAGAAAATAAGCG
Source organism: Cydia splendana (assembly GCF_910591565.1). NCBI lineage: Eukaryota > Metazoa > Arthropoda > Insecta > Lepidoptera > Tortricidae > Cydia > Cydia splendana. The sequence continues at coordinate 6,101,156 of NC_085986.1, forward strand.
AGATTTTTTTTTTTCGTAAATTAGATACTTGATTTGTTTTAAATTTAGGCATCTCATTAAAGTGTACATAAATATTTTTTTCCACCTAAGATCATCAATGAATCACGTAAATAAGTTAATTGAATACTTAGCCTTAACATATATGATTATGTTAAAAGTCAATAGTTTAATGAGTTAAATCAATAAAATGATAATCTCGCTGATTGAGCCGAACGACCTTTCGGACAAAATTACCGAACATCAATACATTCTAAGGCTAAATGTCATAATCAGCTGATCAAAGGTCGCCATTTTGGATTCTTGTGTGTCATTTTGGCATTAGAAATCTGATTTTAATCTATGTAACTTCACTACAATAAAACAAAATCCCCCGCTGCGTCTGTCTGTCTGTATGTTCGCGATAAACTCAAAAACTATGAACGGATTTTTATGCGGATTCACTTATCAATAGAATGATTCTTGAGGAAGGTTTAGGTGTATAATATGTTAAGGTTTTGCGTAAATATGGTCTACCATGGGTCTACCCATGCGAAGCGTTTCATACTAAATGCCAGTATCCAATGTAGTCGCAGGGGTCTAAATTTGCCAGCCAAAAAACGATCTTGAGGTTCTAAATTTAGAATTAAATTTTGTATGGCACTTCGGACGCGATATCCGTGAGAAGAAATCGGTTAATAATATTAGGGTGACTAGTCAAATCAGTCTCTTTTTTCGAACTGTCAAAACGATTGACCTCCGTGGAATCTATATGGAAAACAGAACAATGACGTCACGGTCGAGTTATCTACTCTTTATATTTCTTTAGGATTTATTAAATGGAAATTGTGTCTGAAAATAATTTCTTTTTTTCGTGCATGGTGTGAATTAATTTATTTTAAATAATGGTAACAACCCTATTAAGGATATCGTGTTCAATAAAAAAGCACATTAAATGAATGTCGTAGTGATTAGTCAAAAAAGCAAAATGATTACAATAGATTTTTCACCTCAGCAGCTCGAACAAGGGTACTTTGCTTCTTAAAAACAGTGAGCAAAATGCGATTTTGCTCACTGAGTCATTTTGTCTCACTCAGTGAGCAAAATGACATTCAAGTGACCTTTATAGTCAAATGTCATTTCAACATGCGGGGTCTAATACAAGTTCGATATACTTGGGTTCTATTATCTCTGTCCCTCTAGGTATGTTCTCACTGCTTAGGGTGAAAAATTTTGTGTACTACACGAGATCAAAGTTATTTACATCTCGTGCGCTTTTGAATCCCTTACTACGCTCAAGATTCTAAATTAGATTCACTCGCTACGCTCGTGAATCTATTATAGAATATTTCGCTTGCACGGGACTCAACATAAGCACTCGAAGAAATATCAAACTTTGATCTCTTGTTGTACAAATAACTATTTTTAGTCCATAAAATACCTAATGCTTGTTTTAGATATAGGTACTCGTATAGGACAAGTTAGTATTCGTTTAAGTAATAAAAGCCGTCGTGGAAAATACTGTTGGCTCAATTTTTGTAAACATGTTTTTAACTTTATATCATAGTTGTCATTGAGACCGGATGTTCAAAACAATTTTGACATTGGATGTCATGTTATGTTCCTCAAAGACCAGTAGGTACCTAACCTAAACAAAGTGACATTTAGAAACCGGATTACTACTAGATTTTGATCAAATGTTCGTCTATTAGATAGTTTTTAAGAAATAGTAATAGGCATACTTTAAAAAAGTAATTTGATTTGAATGAACGTGTTTATTACTGCGGGGCTAGGTCGACTTGTGTAAGATTATTCCATAATATTTATTTATTTAATGAGTAATTTAATGACGGATCGGTCATCATTACTTACTACGAATATTTTGAAAACATAGGTAAAATATGACACGTCAATTGATTCTGAGATTGAATACCGGTATAGGTATATTTCTCATTACAAATTAACCGGTATTAAATTTATTTAACTAAGTGACGTAATCTTTTTTCAAAGTTACTACTAACTAGTATGTAGCTAGAGATATAATGATAGCGATAGTGATTTTAGTGTTCGCGATATTACGCACGGTTCATCTTGATTAGGAGTAAGGCCATATTCTACTATGTATAAAAAAATCTTACCTTAGTTTTCGCCTGGAGCACGCTGGCGCCATTGGTGTTCACAACTCCATTGTTGCACTGCGCCTTGTGGACGCACACATATCCCTGACCGGCGCAGGTTTGCTGCAGCTCGCCCCCGCTATGCGCGTGGCTTTGCACATTCCCAGTACCCTGGAAAGCTTCGTCGATGTTCGACTGCGTCTGTTGTTGCTGCTCGAAGTCGAACTCACTTGTCTTCTGAGTATTCTGGATTAGGTTCACGTTGGATCCAGCGGTGGAGGCGGTGAAGGGGCTGGGGGAAGAGCCCGTGTAGCCGCGGTTGGCCTGGCCTTGACCGAAACCTTGGCCTTGGAATGAGGATTGGCTCGATTGGCTGCTGAATGAATTTTGGCCGCTGCCTCCATTGAGACCTTGACCGAATCCTTGCGATCCTTGCCCAGCGTTTCCGCTAGCGCTGTTGAAACCAGCCTGAGCGCTGAAGCCACTCTGTCCTGAGCTAGCGCCGAAGCCTTGTCCGGCTGCTGCTTGTCCGCTACCAGCGCCAAAACCTCCGCTTGCACCGACCCCAGATCCGCTTCCTCCGACCCCAGCTCCGCTTCCTCTAGATCCAGACCCAAATGCGCTCTGGCCGCTTGAGCTTGATCCGAATGAGCTTTGACTGCCTTGGGCTCCGAATTGACTACCCTGAGCCCCAAACTGTCCAGCACCTTGGCTGCCTTGTCCAGTAGTACCAAACGCACCAGCGCCCTGTCCAGCTGATCCAGCCGAGAATCCAGCCTGGAAGCCAGATCCAGCCGCATTCTTGTTGTACTGACCGTTCAAGAACGGATTACTCTTCAGATCGATTTCACCTCCGTTGCTGCTGAACGTCGAGCTGGAAGACTCGAAGGAAGATGATTGGAATCCAGATCCAGCAGGTTTAGCGCCGCCTTGCGCGGACGCTCCGAAACCGGCCGCGGAGCCGGCGAGTTTCGAGAATTCTCCATTCAGGAAGGGATTCGCGTTCAGGTCGAAACCGACACCACCACCTAGTCCGGCACCTCCGGCGCTACCGGCCCCACCAGCGCCTCCAGCGTTACCACTGCTGGTAAACGAAGAGCTAGACTGGCTGAATTTCTCAAAGCTTCCGCCACCGCCAGCGGCAGCGTTCTTGAAAGGCGAGTTCTGGTTCATCCACCAGAAAGGTCCGTCTTTAGGGATACCACCTTCGAACACATTGCCTAAGCTCCCAGCGGCATGGAAGGTGAATTCGTTTCCTGTGTCGGACGCGGCTGCCGCTTTGAAAGCGTCGACGTTGCCGAATCGTTCGATGACGCGTCCGTCCTTTACTTTAAGTCCGGCGCAGCCCTTGTCAGAAGAGCAGCTCTCGAACGAGGACTGGGAATGCACTTCAGCACCAGGCAACGCCTGTATAGCTGCTAGCACCTCATTGGGGCTTTTGAATTTCAAATTGACTCCTCCTTTGCATGTGGTACATCTTTCTTCTCTGACTTGCGGTGAGGACTCTTCTGCCTCTACGACGGGTTCGCTCTTTTGAGGCAGCTCTTTGGCTTCTTCGATATTTTCTGGAGTCGCTTGAGTGGCCAGAAGGAGGCACAACGCCACCACTGTTCGTAGTAGTGGCTTCATGGTTCTGTAACAATAGAAATTGGAGATAAGTGGAAATATACACTGAATAAAAAAAAACTATTGGGTTATACTGACTCTAATTTTAACATATTGAATGTTGAATGTTTTTATTTCTAATAGTAATGTGAGCCTAACTGTTATATTATAATAGTTCTCTAAATTGCTGTCTATCCCGATTCAACGTGGCAACGCGGTGAGCGTGATGGGCACATTTGCGTCCGGAAGGGCTCAGGATGAGATGTTTGCTGACTAGGTTTTTTGTGACTTTGTTTACTTTTAATTTAATTTAGTTTATAATTATGTTTAGTGTAGGTATTTTTGTTTGTTTATTTGCTTGTTATGATCATTATAATCATGACATGTGTTATTATTTTATTAACATCATCTTTCGTCATTAATTTAAAGACTGTTTTTCATTTATTTGTGACATAAAACCAGCATTGTAATAAATGTGTATCTAATTAATTAGAAATATGGGGAAATAAAAATATGATCTCATGTCTCACTGGACATGAATAACAGGTGTGTATTAATAACCTCTAGAATATTTCATTTGACACTAATCCTGACTAATCTGACTAATGTTTGACCCTACTTATCTGACCTGGTGACAACTTGAAGATGTGACTAGTTTATTATTCAAAAAACTAGTTTTGCAATAGTATAAGCCCACTCAAATATATTTAATTTTGTCGCTTGGCAACAGGGATCGGATACCGGTATTTTTTGTATGGGAACGAATACGGTATTTTTTCGTTCTCTGTTAATTATTTCATTTCTAATTGGGCAATCTAATTATACCACGTCTTTACCTAAAAACAAAACTGAGTCCTACATTTTGAGTATAAAATAATCCGAAAAATATGGTTATTTCTAAGTTTTTGCAAAAAACCGTTTCCGATCGGGATCGTTTCCGGGATCAGAAACGGTTTTTTGCAAAAACTTATACCGTTATTAATTTATTTCTGTCAAGACGAGATAGAAGACGAACGACTATCAACGGGCTTTTAGATTTGACAGACGAATTAGAATTTTGTCTAGTTATTAATTTATTCATAAGCATATAATATTTGATTTTAATTCTTCTTATCAAAACGAAAATGTTAAAATATTTTATTTGTTGTCTGTATAGGCTGTATATCATTTAATCATGGACACAACAAAGCAGTGTAATTTGATACAATATTTTTTATTACTTTAAAATAAAATAAAATATAACCAACACTTGACTAGACAAACTGTCATCGATCATTATCGACAAAAAACCTGTATAATAAAAGTCTATGATAATGATTATTTCTACATTTGTAAGCACATATATGAATACCTGATTGGAAGTAAAATAAATTTTAATATATTGTTATTGGAGAGTGGGCAATAATGACGCAAATTATCAATATGTCTAGAAATTGTTTACGTTATATCGATTACAAATGGTACGTTTTGTATATCATTTTATATAAAAATTTTGGCAATATTTCCGAAAATGTTAAATTATTTCAGTTTTTTTTCTTTTCAAAATAGTTTTTTTTTAATAAATATCTCAAAGTCACAAAACAAGCAAAATATTATAAACTTTGAATAATTATAATGTTTATATATTTAAACAATTAATCTTTGCTGCTTGAACAACAATGTTAAGACGAAACAGGAGCTGAGTTTTAATATTTTAGGTAAATATACCCGTCTCGCTAACGGAAGCGGCACCTAAAAGTAGTGCGATAAGGACAAGGCGAAAAATCCTGCGTAAAAATCTCAAAAATCGAGGTTTCGTACTCCTCTGTTTCCTCCTCCAAAACTTAACCAATCGTAACCAAATTTGGAAATCTAAATGATTATGAAATTATCCGTGTCGGACCGTTTTGCTTTTTCGGCTAATTGATATCAGTTTTGAATGCCACGCCTCTCATTGCGGCATAGTCAATTAGGCCATTTTGGCCATTTTTGAAGGGCTCTAGCGCCTTAAAAAACTAAAATACCAAAAAAAGCAAAACGGTCCGACACAGATATTGACAATATTAATCTGTGTTGAAAAAATCATTGCTCTAGCTTCAAAAACCACGGAGGAAAACGAGGAGTACGTTTGTATGGAGAAATGACCACTCCCGTTGGCTCTTAAGCTAAAGTTAAAAACAATAATTTATTATAACGTAAAAAAATATTATGTCAACCCTTGACATATATTAATTGCATTTATATTAAACATTTAATTAATCTCATCGCGGAAGTAAGTTGTCATAATTATAAGTAATATAACCTTGACATTACACATTACATCCCTTTGATAAACCGATGATAACAGGAACTATTATAAACAGACAAACATGTTACTATGACAGTTAAGCAAAAAACAACCATATGCCAAAGCCCAAAATTACAATTTGACATAGCTTTTCAAATGTCAAATCCTTTTTAGGTTATGTTACCATATTAAATTTGCAGTTGCTGTTTTAGTTTTTTGTAGAATCTCAGTATTTATTGGTATGATTTCAAGCACGAATTTATTTTATGAGCGGTAAAATAAAAATGGTAGATTAATATTAATATATTCGGCCGTGAACTATTAGAGATGAAATATTTGACTCGATCGTATTTGGTTTGTCCGAAGGTGTGATAAATAATTAATATTATATACACGCCTAGGAAGAATTCAATTGTGTGAAAACCGACGTTCAATGAACACAAAGCTATTTGAACAGTAAAGGTCGCGTGTTCGATTCCTGTTCATTTATCATAAACATTTTGTAGAAGTCGTTAAAACTAATAAAAAAAATTCCAAACAAGACACAAAAAAGATTTGTAATTCGAAAAAAGAAGATTTAATCTGTGTATCTGTATATCATTATTTTAATTTACTTTCTTAATATACCTTCGCGTAATATTATTCACGTTAACTTTTTCATCAAATAGGTCTAATTATTATTTTTTTCGTTGTAGTTTCTTTGATCAATTGATTGGAATGAATACTACTTAGAATTAATTAAAGTTTAGGCACTAAGTAGGGTAAGTTTCTTGTTCAAGGTTAAGTAATATTTAAAATGTCTACTTAAGTTTAACTATGGGTTTAAGCGTTGCATAATTATTTGGTCAAACTGTTTGCACTACCGAAGGTCGGCAGCATACACACACAAACATACAAACATAATGACTAATCCGCTACAACTAACAAATGCAAATTATACACTCTCTTGATAAAAAAATGAGAAAGAAAATTGTTACTTATCTACGTGTAATACTTATTTTTTTGAGAATTTGAAATTGCAATTAGTCAAAAAAAATGTTAGGTCAACATTCCGCGCCTAAATTTGTAAAATTGATCAACTTTTTATAGTGACATCAACGGTTGGTACGGCAACGGTCGCGACGGTAATCAGTACCGTCTTTACCATAAGGGCACACGGGGCCCGTTCCCAGGGCCCTGATCCTCGAGGGGCCCTGAAGAACAGACAGTAACAGTATATTTGATTACCCATAATAAATAGAAGATCATAGTAGAAAAATGTTAGTTTAATTAGCTTTCTTTTCTTTCCAAAAGGGCCCCAAATTCTTATGTGCCCAGGGGCCCCAGCATAGTTTAAGACGGCCCTGACGGTAAACGCTTACCATCAGGCGATTCGTCTTCTAGTTTGCCTCCTTAATCATAAAATAAATATAAGTTTTTGGCAACAATTTCATTTTTGGTACAAGCTTTTATCACTGACTGTACTTTTCTAATACTCATCGAGACACTTCTAAAAACCCCTAACACAATTAGGTTGCGTTGTTTCATCACAGAGTTCCTATGGCCACCTCCTGTCTCCATCATCAGATCAGTTCGACAGTACCTGGTGGTACTGATTACGATATTATTGTATTGTTATCAGAACTACATACAGCTGCCAATTCTCATGACGCTACGATCCTTGGAAGATGGTTAAATTAGTTACCTTAGATTCCATTACATAGTTGCATACAGGTCAACCTAATAAAAGCTTGTTAAAAAGCATTGTACCGACCGAAGCTTAAGTTACTTCTCGCCTAAACAAATGTGTTTCCTCACTGTTTCAAATTCTGACTCATATGCAATAGTCATAAGAAACAAGATCGATGAACATATTTAAATAAAAGACGAAACGGCTTGTAACTAACACAATTGACTCAAAACGTGTCAAAATGTCAAATGTCACACGTATGAAATGTCAGAGTCATACAAATATCTTAATCAAATATGTTTGAGGTTACAATGATTTGAAATACACGCCCACGCAACGTTATGTCATTTACGCACAGTGTTGTATGAATATCGGTTACTTATATTAGCACTACCTTAGTGGGATCGATGAGAAATCAATGCAGAAGAATGAAAATTTCGTAACGAGTTTTTGGCAATATTTCCGGTAATTATTAAAATAAGGATTTTACGAACATCGATTACCTACTTACATTACTTAGGGGCTAGATAAGATATCAATGGCGGAAAAAATAATTTAAACCAATTTTTTGTATGGGCAATATTTCCAGTAATTATTAAAATAAGGTTTTTGATGTTATCACTAGTTTTTAATATTTATTGCTGCTTTAAACGTGTGAATTAAAACTAAATGAAATACATTAAAACAAACGTAATTAAACTTACTAAATACTTAACCTAAAGGTAAATAAACAATGCCTAGAAAATAGCATAGTTTATACATTTGCTGCTAAACGCAAATACTATCCCGAACGATCGATGTTCGAAATGACATTGATATGTTATTTTCTTGCAATTGTTTGGTCGAGTTGAATATAACGGCCGTGTTACAACAACGTTATATGCAGCATTTAATTACTTTTTAGGAAAAGAGATACATACAATTTTGGAAACTTAACTATGCTACATACTTTCATTAAATACTTAACCATACCCCGAAGTTAACGGAATTCAATAAAAACACCGAGTATATTATAAACTGAAATAAATGTCATATACTAAGAATAAGCCTTCAGTAAGAAGTGCATATACGTGGAAAAATTCGACCTATGCCGCTGTGGCCCGGTGGCCGAATGGCACAGGCACCTGCTGCGATAGCAGAGGACGCTGGTTCGATTCCAGCCTGGGGCACTAGAGGCCTAGGTCACTTTTTCTTAGTATAAGACATTTATTTCAGTTTATAATTTATATAGTAGTGTTTCTACTTGAAATAAAAACAAATCAAAATATTTTCTGAAAATAATTTAATTTGTGCTAATACTTCTAATAGTACCGAGTATATTGTTTTTAAATCCCCAGTTGTTACGCATCTCTAATCATCTCTCTATCCTCGAGCCCACGCACCCCTTTTTAGGCATCCTAACGTATGTCTGTTAGTCTGATCGGTATACTTAGCGCTAGCCTTGTGTTCGATTAGCATTAGAAATTCACAGTACAATACATGTAGGTAGACAATGTGTTAACCTCATCTATACTGATGACGGTTAAGTATGTTTTCATTCTGATTAGCTAAGAGGTCAAATCGTTTCTGTATTCACGCCTTTGTACATCTTATTCTTATAGGCGTTAAAATTATAATGACTTGTATTGTAATGATAACGTTTGAGGTTACAGGTTATATAATATTATGCAAAATTAAATGGATATTTTTTATATTCTAAACCGATCAATTCGAGGAGAGAAGATGATTGGAACGGTGTTAGTCACAAGTTCGAGTCTTGCCTGAAGCGGTGAATTTCTTTTTTCTTTAATATTAATAGTATTGCTCGCACACTCGCACACTAAATGTATCCGATTGCTATAAAATTGTTTAAAGGATACTATTTTAAAGTTCAGTACTCAACACATTGAATACATTTTTAAATAAGAATCTTATTAAGATACTACGCTAGATAATGATTTTTTTTTTCGACCTTTGTATCCGGTTGGCATTAGATCATCTCCGATGTAGGTAGACATTATGTTAACCTTATCTCTGATGGATATATTCATTTTGATTAGCTGAGAGGTCAAATATTTTCTGTAACCACGCCCTTGTACATCTTATTCTTATATAGCGTTTAAATTATCTTATCATAAGATGATGATGTTTGTGATATTACGATAACATTATAACATATACATGTGTCGTTATGAAATCGGTGGTGATTATACAATGTATTGTACTATAAGTTACGCATTACATTAATATGCAAATAAGGATATTACTTTTAAGTGTTGTTGTTAACATTTTTATGAAATAAAAAAACACAATGACACTTCGATACATAATGTGGTTAGAATCTATTTCGAGTATTTCGGCCCTTGATAACATAATCCGCAAATAATATAAAAAAGCAAAGATATAATTTAATTGCCACGCCGCACTGAATGACATAATCCGCCGGTCTCTTGCATCCGTCAACGTGCCAGCTCTACTAGAGCCAACTGGCATAGCTAAAGACGACGGCAAGAGACCGGACGATATGTCCCTGGTAAATAAAATGCTAATTACAATTTTACAGCCATTAATTACGCTTTAAATTTTCTCTAAAAACTCATTTAATGTTGCACGTCTAATTTCGTTGCGTAAATCTCAAGCATGACTAAGATTTAAATATATTTTATTTCTTAAGAGTACCAGTTAATTGCTTTAGGTACTAAAACGTCAGAATTACCCATTTTAAGTACACTATTAAACGTAGCTTATTAATTAAAATGCAACCAATGGACGCCTTCGGTTACACGCCGCTAATTTTAATGCTTAAAAAAACGGTCAAAATAATCATTATCACACAATAAATTGGCAGTAATTATCTCAGAAATACCTGATGCTATTTTCAGACAATATGATCACTAAATCTATTTTGTTTTCAAGCAACTTAATACGGAAATATTTTGACAAACAATATTCACATTTAGAATTATGCTGACAATAGAATTATAAATGTTGAATTATAAAATGTATAAATATATTAGACATAAGTTTAAAAGTTCTCTTATTTGAATTTAAATTTACATATTTTGCAAATTTTATTGTGTTTCTCCAGTATTGGAGTAATTTCTAAGTATTCTAATGCATTCCTCAGTGTTATATTATTTTTATTAGTTGTATGTTCATTGGTGTTTATTCATTTAATACATTTGTATATGTTTTGACGACATTAATAAGAATCCTTGTGATTTGATATACCACGCAATATTTAATGTAGTTTCTAATCGTATATTATGAGATAATAGTATATTAAGCAATTTTAAAAGATTATTATCTCATAATTAAAATTAAACCATATTTTCGTCCTTCAACAAAACTTGTACCAATAGGCATAGACTCCATTGAGTATTACAAACGCTACCGGCCGCGTAGCCAAGATGCCAATCGCTTACGCTCCGTATAGCGATCGAAACGCAACTGTCACTGTCACACTGATATGGAAGAGTGATAGAGAGACATAATGCTTTTCGTTGTCGAAGCGATAGCGATTGTAACCTTGGCTAGGCCAGCAGAACCCCTAGTGTAAATTTCATTCGAAAGCTTGACTAGTACGCGTTTGCGTTAAGTCTCATTTTGTATGGGATTTTGAATAGCGCGACAAGCGGGACGTTTTGGAAACTCAAAATCCCATACAAAATTACACTGTCGCAAACGCGTACTCACGTCACGCTATCGAATGAAATCTACACTAGAGGTACAGACTACCAAGAATCACACACAAATCTAACAGATTGTGTCTTGTTTGTCTACTGCGAGCTACGTCACATTCACAACCCGGATTCACGATTATTGTAAATTTATTCAAGACTTAATGGCCAAAGTTTCGACAGCCAAGTGTGAGTTTTCCTCAAAATTAATTTAACCAGAGGTTAGAGGACTAAGATTAGTCAATACAATGTTGACGTACGGCCGAGGAATTTGATTTCTGTGTCGCAGTGACAAAAATGTGAGATCACTAGCGACTTTCAAATTATTTGTCACCGTGACAGGTACGAAGTGGCAGAATATGCCGGACAAGTGCGAGTCAGACTCGCCCACCGAGGGATCCGTAATTTTTTAATATTTGTTGTTATCACGGTTCATAAGATACAGCCTGGTGACAGACAGACAGACAGATGTACAATGGAGTCTTAGTAATAGGGTCCCGTTTTTACCCTTTGGGTTCGAAACCCTAAAAACAAATTCCTTGACTGTTCGTCCTTATCAGGTTCTTAATTCTGTAGTTTGTCATGAATATTTTAGGTTTAGTAGCAGATAATCCAATGTCCGACACTGTGACATATGTGGGTAGATTAAGTAATCAGGCGCCGACTGAATGTGTGTTAATTTTGCTCTCTCAAAATCCTATGCTGAACGGAGGTGACTCCTTGGTGTCTCATCATCAGCTCATATCCTGGCCTGAAAATTTCTTGAGTCACCAAATTGTAACTCCCTAACCTTTTACAAAGATAATACGAAACGCCAAATCTATTTAAAAGATCGTTTAGAAAAATAATAACTAAATTTTGTAATAAAACTACTGATTACGAAGCTAAATGTTACCGTGTAGCAAACTAGTTTACATTCATACTCATACTAAGACGAGTATGCAGATTAAATATTTAGATCAAGTTTTTATGTGTTATTTGAAGGAAAATGCCTAATTTGGAAACACCGAGTGTCTTTGTAACCATTTGTCACTGATGATGACGTGTTGTGAGCCATATCACAGATTTAAAATATATAAATTTATTCGTTTTAGTGTGGTACCAGGTCGAGCCATCTCGGTAACTAATGCTCAGATTGTACGTGGTCTATTTTTAAGATGTGTATCTATGGCATTATAGCTTTTGAACTGATTGAACCGATATGAGTGACTTTATTTAATGTAAAGTCTTGTCAGTCGAAATCGATTGATGTGGCCTTTGTTTCCGGTTATATTATTTATTTATTGAATATTTATTGTTAAATAGTAGTCAAGTACTTAGTTACCACACATCTATAGGATCTTGTATATTTATAAATCTACCTTTAATGTAGTTTAGTCATGTAAGCCTGATCTGTAATTTATATTATCAATAAAATATGAGTATGAGTATGAGTAACTCTGAATTCACTACTTGCATAAGTACATTGAGCTTATTAAACTACTACTTTCACAGAATTATTTGCTATAAATCATGCAACAAATAAGTCATACTAACCCGAAAAATTAAAATTTTGTTAAATTTTTATGTAGTTTTATTTTAATGGTTTATTTTATTGATAGTTTTAATGTATTTTATATTTGTTATTTCAAATTTAAACTAATATATGCTGAAATGAACACAACTAAAGTACTTTTTCCTGCATATTTCCTGCAATAAAAGTTACAAAAACTAAAATTATCGTTTTTTTAGTTCCACAGAATACCTTAAATCAAATTACCTAATGTTCAAATACCTATGCCCGATTCACCTAATTTTTAAAATAACTAATCATCAATTAACTTAATGCCCGAACGAAATACCTAACGCATGTTTCACCTAAAATTGTAAATATTGCCTAAACCAATAATCGATTAACCTAACGTTCAAATACCTAATAAACCATTATTTATAAAATCACAAACTTGGGGTCCTGACCACCTGACCCCATAGCCCTTCTTATTTCACCACAACATACATCAAAAACAACAACATATATTGTATAACATAGATAACAGAAACAAATTACATTGACAGTATTTGTCAGGTTGATTAAGCACCGGGCATGTAATCCGTTTACATAATAATGAAAGTGATATCTAAGAACGTATTAATTTGACTTTGTTATGATATTGTCACGGTTACGAATGATACATGTGACGATAGAGATAAGTCCGTTGAATGTAGTAAAAATAGCAGGAGGTAAATAAATAGACTTATTAGGGGACCATTTCAAAAAAAATGGTACAATTTACATTTTTTTCGAAAACCATCAACTTGGGTTATTTAGACTCAGAATCACAAGTACTATTGAATGAAACAAAGAAAAAAAGTGTCCCCAGATTTCATACAAATGTTGGGTGTCAGTTTTGTAACGTCCCATACAAAATGTATGCGAAAAAGCGTTACAAAACTGATTTTTTTTTTTGGGACTCATTTTTTTCCATTTTAAATCGATAGTCCTCGTGATTTTGATTAGAAATAACCCAAAAGATGATGGATTTTCGAAAAAAATTAAATGGTACACTTTTAAGTGAAAATAATATGTCAATTAATCAAAAGTTAATGTCATTCTGTCAAAATATACACGCATTTTGGATTAAACAATGTCTAACCGCGCTAGAAAATAAAAATAAAAACGTTATTTTCAGACAACTAGTCGTCCATAGATAAATACCTTAAAACTAGCATGCATTTACATATAATACAAATTAAACTTAAAAACACATACAACTATGGCTGCTATGGAATGCTTCATGCTCTATCCACTATTCAGAATAGTTGATAAAAATGATAAATAATATAACTAACGGCAGCATTTGACATATTTAATTACACAAACGGGTCTACCGCGATATAATTTCATTGTTTTTACCTTTAATTCCGACGTCATACGACGTTTTACGTACGATTTGACATCACAATTTCAAGTAAATGTGTATTAAATAATTTATTCAAATGGGTAATACCTCAAATTAAGGATGACTCACGCTGGACCGAGCCGGGGCCGGCTTCGTTTTCTATGGAAAACACCACGTGATCACCGATGAGTTGTCATATAAGATGACATGTCGGACGCCTCATCCCGGGCATGGCCCGGTCTAGTGTGAGTCATCCTTTAACTAGGAGGACTCACTGTATTAGAATAATTTGGCAGGTTTAAATTGCTGTTTTATGTATTTGTTCCATTAATATACTAGTACAATAAATCATCAGTTCCGGGTATCAAATTAATGAAAACCTGTAAGTACTTATATAAGTATTTATAGGTTAATTTTAGTTATACGATTAGAATTCGATCTGACGCGGCAGCACGGTCGCATTTCATTGCCTGTCACCATGCACGTTACGTTCTAACAAGTATGTAAGTACGGTGACAGGCATAGTGACAGGCGACAAAAATCCAACATACAACCATGCTGCCACCGTGCACCGCTGGAAGATATAAGTAGATCTGATCTGTCAGTGTTAAAAGTAACGTTTTTGGTAGAAGAAATGTCACTTTTGACACTCATAAGCATAAATTCGTGTACTTAGATTCGTTTATTTATGTTATATTATAATTTTATATTATGAGAACATGTATTATTCATTGAAATTTCTATACTTAATCATTTATAAGTCAGACTGACACAAATAAATAAATAAATAAATCACCTTAATTCAGGCAAAAGTCCATGAAACAGTAAAGTAAAAATGAGAATAGGAATTAAAATACGATAATATTAAACTTATAATAAATAAATATTTACTATATTTGTTTGTATAAATATCTAAATCTAAGTCATATCATATAATTAAAATTAGAACATGCCTGTAAATCTCAATCTGTATGTCTTTACAGTCGCTAAGAAAATATCACGGGACGCAACACTTGAAGATTCGCCTGTCGCAACTCTTACGCAAGCAAAGGCGAACAGGGTCCGGTCTTCTTAAAAACGAGTTTCACGAACTCCAATGGCATCTAGGATACAGATATGTGGCGAGATTTTCATAATTCCTTGAGATTTTTTTGATATATAAGCGGTCATCGTAGCCTAGGAACTTTTAGGTATGTTTTTTTGGCAAATTGGCAATATTTTCGGCAACCATACGGGTTTTTTAATTTTATACAGATTGAAATTTAAACCATCGTTCATACTCTACGTAGTGACTCTATAGGTCATATTGCATACAATTGCGAAAAAGAATTTGCGTGTTTCATACATTCCGGCTGATGTGATGCCGCTGATTTCTATGAAACAGCCAAATTTTTTAGCCAAAAATGTTTTTTTTTTTTGGCAAATTGGCAATATTTCCGGGAATCATTTTTATATTGAGAAAACATATCCCAAATATTTTAAATAATAAATGATACGAAGAAACAAAAACATAAAAAAACTAATATAAAACGATTACATAATGCCGATGACGGAATAGCACGATCGACAGAAATCCATATTTTTAGAAACTGGTCATATTTTCTGCATTTTTTTGACCTTCGGTAGCTAAGTAATTCTTATTTGAATGGAGTATGATTGAAGAGTTATGTCAATAGTTTTTTTGTTTTCATTAATTATATACTAATCTTTTGTTCAACACTGTGTAAATATTTATCCGTCTTCGTACATTTGCTTTACGTGATATTATGTACTATTATCGACACAGTTAATTGACAAATTTTAGACTTTATTACAACGTAGTAAGGTCCTCGCACGGGCAATTAAGTTTATTGCCGCTAGTATAAAACAAAGTACAGGACAATGTGGAAACATATTATGTTGGATTATTTACAATGATCCTTGATCATAGATGTAATTATCAAATACATCAAAATAAATAAGCAAGTACCGTATACCTTCTTTGCTCCTCACTGGGTAAATGTGCTCCAAGAGCGTTTTATGTATGAAATTGAAAACTATATCAGCGCCTCGTTTAAGTGTTACAATGCAAGTATGTAAATATTTATAAATATTAAATACTTATAGATTTAAAAAAGAAAAAAAAAGAGGTTATTGTATTGTTGGTGGTTTGATGGTTTACCTTAAATCGGCAAATATACCTAGCTACCACAATATTACAATTTTAAAACAATTATACTTAATTGATCTAAAATTGTAAATATTAATTGTAAATTGTATATAAATTAAATTAAGTACCGTTTGTTGGTTTGTGCCCTATTTGCCAATGGAAAAGCGGAGTCTCCCGGCACAAGTATCTTTATACTTAATGGGAGATTCCAGCCTTTTATGATTTGTGTATCATGTGTTAAAACCAAAGAAACTATTCTCTATTTTGTATTTGTATAAATAAATTTTTGAATTTAGAAGCAAGAGTTAAATAAGCAACTTTTTACGTTACTTATACTAATTTACTCTTACGTTAATATAATTTAGAAAAAAAAACTTAACATTCTATTGCTTTCTCATTAGTAATAAGCACAGATAATTTATCGGTAGTTAAATATTATAAAGTAAAACAATAGCAGTCAATCCAAGACTTATTATTTGAATACTTACCAGTTTTTTTTAATATTCTAATATTAGTTATGCGTCAACTGGAAAAACATCTGCTAAGAATGTAAATAACGTCTAGCTAATTTATACATAGACATAATTACAAAATATTATGTAAAACAGCTCCCAAAAATATGAAGTTAATGTTGACAATATTGATATAATGGCTGTGGTTTTTTTTTTGCTCACTCGTTGAAATTTATGTATTGACATTACTGATTCAAAACAACAATAACTCAGGTATACTATATGCTTAGTATGTCAAATAATTTTTGACTAAATATGAAGTACAGATGTAGTGTATCTGTATAATTGTTTTCCTTCGTATTTTCTCGGAAATTTTCATATTTGCCACGCTACTTCAGTCAACCTCAGTACTTTTTGTACCGAGACTGAAAATAATTATGCACTATAAATTGAAATCAAAGGTTTAGCGCCAAATACCACTTGAGCCAAATATACAAAAACCTGTCTTGGAGCATTTCGTAATCTGACATATAGAAGATATTCACAGTAATTATAATTGCCAGCTACTGCATAATCTGATAGCAGTTAATTGGTATGCTAATTATGATACACGATTTGTTAACATACATTATTTAGGTGTCATACGAGCTTTTGCCCGTGTCTTCGCCCGCATATAACCCCTCTTTAAATCGAATACCTTTAAGCGAGCAATTTCCTGTTTATGTATATTTCGGGGATCTCGGAAACGGCTCTAACGGAATTTTCGGGGGCGATAAATCGATTTTTGCGTTTTCATATGTTTTCCGAGCAAAGCTCGGTCTCTCAGATATTACGTATTATATGTGATTTAAAAATATTTAAACTATTAATAAATATTTAATTTATTGTGATTTACCTATATATACTGACTATTTTTGTGATTTATTTTATAACTTTACTATGGATATCATGACCGAAATAAAAACTTTTTTTTATAAGCTGCATTAACCGACAATTTGCGAGTATTTTCTTAATAAATGTCTTATACCATTTCACTCTCTTAGGATATGATTTTTGGGGTAGAAAGTTAAAATTAGCAATTGAAACATCAGTTCTCTGTCCGTATTGTTAGTAAATTTATAATCAATTTTCGTTATACTATAATAAACTGAAACCAAATAGAGTCTAGCAAATTACTTTCAAAATACTTTTCAAACAAAGATTATAATCGGTCCATGTTTTCAAATGAATATCAAAACACTATTTTATGTATTTAATTTTTTACAAGCAGAAACATCTGCAAACGACTACTATTTTATGTAGCTAAAATCGTATGAATCTTACGCACTCGTCTTCATCGTCGTCATATTTATATTATAATTATGTCGTTTTAGGAGCATGTTTACTATGACATATGTACTTAAATACATAATTAGGCGCGTGAGTCTACAGTGCAATGTCGTATAAGTAATCTACATTCAACACAAATGATTTACATTGTTTCATAAGGAAAAGCACATATTCATATGTTTTAGATTAAGAGGCAAACGATTAGTATTAAATTAAAATTAAAATCATCTATGGGCGATTAAACACCTGTTGTTTACC
Source organism: Cydia splendana (assembly GCF_910591565.1). Lineage (NCBI taxonomy): Eukaryota > Metazoa > Arthropoda > Insecta > Lepidoptera > Tortricidae > Cydia > Cydia splendana. The sequence continues at coordinate 6,119,515 of NC_085986.1, forward strand.
TCTGCTATTATTTATGTTTTTTTTGTATTGTTTTCTTTTATTGAGGTGTGCAATAAATAGTATTTTGTATTGTACTGTATGGGCAATATTTCCGTATTGATTAATATCGGGGAAAATCTGTGGAAATATTGCCAAAAATAAAATTATTAACGCAGTACCACAAAAAAAAGCTTTTTCGTTAAATTAAAAAAGTGCGCTTAGCCAATTCGAATGGAAAAAATTGAAGCCATCAATAGAAAATGGTGATTAAAATATAAAAAGTTTAAAAAGTTAAAGGATGAGTTACATGAATGATCGAACGACATGCAATTTGTACGAATCTATCAATATTTTGTTTCTTTTAATGATTATTCATGAAACAGCACCTCTGTTAAATTTTGTCTTTTTCTAACAAACACACATTTCAAAATCCCTACAATTTTTTTAAATGCATACTCTATCTGTATGTTACTTATTAACGCAAACCGCTAACCGATTTAGATGAAATTTGGTATGGAGATAAAAAGCCCGAGGAAGGACAGAGGATAAATTATATCAATCATCATCATCATCATCATAATTCCTCGCCGGTAAGGACAGAAACTGGTAGGTAATCGATAATGACAGACGATTATAAACGGCTTGTTAGATTTGACAGACGTTCGGCCCGATTGGAACTTTAAGATACGTCAGTTAACAGATCTAGAAACGATATGGATTAGATGTGTCAGTGTCAAAAGTGACGTTTTTGTTTGAAGATACGTCACATTTGACACCAACATATCTAATCCATATCGTTTCTAGATCTATTAATTGACGTATTTTAAAGTTCAAATCGGGCCGTGACTGATGACGTATCTTAGTTCCAATCGGGCCGAACGTTTCTCAAATCTAACAAGCCGTTTTACATATCTGATTCATATCGTTTCTAGATCTATTAATTGACGTATTTTACATACTTTAACCTATTTAAACTTAACATTTACTCATAAATAGGTCCTTAAAAATAACTCTTCTATCCCGTTTTTACCCTTACACAATCAACATGTCTACTCCTAATTACGCCGTAAACAAACGGAGCGTGTCACAAATTGTCCTTTTTGCCACAATCGATTCCAGTCGATTATCGGCACGATTCGATCCCAGCTCGTTACGCAATCGAGCCGTGACGTCATCACGGATGCGCGTAAAGGCTGACGGACACTGACTCATTATGTGAATTTATGTGAAAAACAATTATGCGAAACGGTCTTGTAACAAAATCCGGTCAGTCGTCCTTTTATTTTAATGAAAGAACAGGGAAACCAAATATTTGAAAAACAAAATTATGATAGTTACTTTAATAATCCAATATATAGATTAAGAAACTAGTATAAGTAACGAAACTGGGTCCTGTAACACAGGGTTTCCCAGCTCAGGACACAGGGTCGTGTACTGTATGTTTAAATTTATACAATAAACTTTTTTCATTTTTATAATATACGATTCTTAACCAGGTAACCAGTTGAAATCAGAGTTTTATTACTGTAACCCTGAATTTATGACTTATGTTTGTTATTGAAATTTATGTGGACGCAACTGTGTGAATGATGTAAGGAATGTAAGGACGTTCTGTTACATAATTTATTAAGGTTTCGAAATTAACATATAATATGTTATTGATATTAAATATAAAGCTTGAGAAAGACAATATAATATTCTATACTCAGAACCTGGGAAAAATTAAAAAAAAAATTGGAAACATATTGTGTATTTTAAACAGGGGAAATCCTTGCCTTAATTAGCCTTAAATTTAAGCCTTAATTTAGTTTGTAATTATAAATTAGACTAATATTGTAAAACCATGTAAAGCTAACACAAAATATAATCAACTTTACGAGCCCACGCGTCTCCACGCAGGGAGCCGTGTTGCATATGCATCTGGTTTATACAGGCCCTTATTTTATTATTTATTTAAGTTCACATAAAACATCCTCTCCGATTTGAACTTTAAAATACGTCAATTAAGGGCTGTCCATAAACCCCCCCCCCCCTAATTTGAAATGACGTAATTTATAAATAGCCCCTTAATAGATTTAGAAACGATATGGATTAGATGCGTCTGTGTCAAAAATGACGTTTTTGTTTGAAGAAACGTCGCATTTGACACTGTCATATCTAATCCATATTGTTTCTAGATCTATTAACTGAGGTATCTTAAAGTTCGAATCGGGCCGATCTTAGATTTGTTATCCTAGTGTACGACGCGCCTAAATGTACAAACCCCAATTTATTTAAGCCTAAAGTTTTCAATTTAAGTGCAATTAATGAATGAAGTGTGTCAAATTTGACAGTTAGGATGCGGATCAACACACTACTGCGGTGTGCGAGTGGGATAACACTCTATAAGTGCATAGCGCTGCCTCGCTCACACACCGGAGCGGGCGTACAGATCCGCATTCATTTCCATTTATTTCCATTAAGGTTTCATCATCATCATCATCATCATCATTTCAGCCTATATACGTCCCACTGCTGGGCACAGGCCTCCTCTCATGCGCGAGAGGGCTTGGGCTATAAGTCCCCACGCTAGCCCAATGCGGATTGGGGACTTCACATACACCTTAAGGTTTACTGTCATTTAATTTAAATACTTAATTAAATATCTTGAAGACAATATATTTTTTTTATTTAATAAAAATGAATTAATAAATTTATATATTTAATAGTATTATAAAGTATTATTGCCTTCATGTGTGACTCCACTTGCTTTTTTCCAAATTTAAAAACTATTTTTAAAGTACATTTACGGTATGGAGGTACATATTTTTTTACAGGACCTACGGGGTTCTTCATAAAAGTAGTGTACAGGTTTTTAAAAGGTCGGCAACGCGCATGTATCACCTCTGGAGTGGTTGTCCATATGCTACGGTGACTTCTTACCATCAGGCGGGTATGCTTGTTTGCCACCGATGTGGTATAAAGAAGTTACTTTTTAAGCTTGTTTACATGTTTTATATTTAGCTGTATCTTTAGGTATTTAAACAAAATCTACCCTCAAATGGCTCCTCAAGCCAGTTGAGGGTAGATGAAAACATTACATGATCAAATAATGTAGGTTAAAGTCAGGTCGTTCAGTGACAGATCCAGGCGGTTTTGTATTTGGTCGGTTAACCAATAAATGTTATAACTACCCGAAAATGTACAAATTATTTGTTTACTTTTATTTAAATACCTAAAGGGGCGTTTTCAGAAATAAATATCGAAAACCCAATTCTCACAGATCCCGGTGTTTTTGGGTTCTTTCAACTCAGAATCACTAGCATATTCAATTCTGATGATAAAATAAAATGTCCCAAAAATTTGTATGAAAATTGTACATTCCACTACGTCACGCACATACAAGTGAAAAGTTTTTTCATACTAAAACATGACGTAATGGAATGGACATTTTTGGACATCTTTTTTTAATGGTGGGATGGAGAATGCTGTCGATTCTGAGTAGAATGAGCCCAAGAACGTCCAAATGTGAAAGAAACAGGTTTTCAATAAGTATTTATTTCTGAAAACGCCCAAAGATAATACAGAGTGTACCGATTGCAAGTACCTATCTATGAGTGGACATTTAACCGTCAATAATTTTACGATGGTCATTAGCCAGTCACGTGAAACTGAACGCATCTGCAATACTAATATTTACTCATACTCTGCCTATTTAGGAATTCAGTTGGTTTTATTTGGTGGTTGGTTGGTTGATTGGTTGGTTGGAATTCCAATAAGGCCTATTAGTTTACCCTCTGGGTTGGAAGGTCAGATGGCAGTCGCTTTCGTAAGAACGAGTGCCTACGCCAATTCTCGGGATTAGTTGTCAAGCGGACCCCAGGCTCCCATGAGCCGTGGCAAAATGCCGGGATAACGGGAGGAAAAAAAATGTTGGTTTTAACTAAATAGGTAAGTATATTTAACAGTGTTGTCCGAAAGTTAATCCAAATTGAAAATGCTGGCCAATAACCATTATAAATTGAACCGTAAACTGTAATCGTCCGTTACGGTTTAGGGTTCAATTTATAATGGTTAATGGCCAACATTTTCAATTCGCATTAACTTTCGGCCAACACTGATATTTAATACTTGTCACTAGCTCACTAGTTAGTCTTACGAATATTTTTGGATCAGAATTTGAAATTTATGAACGCAATTAAGGATGACTCACGCTAGACCGGACCGGGCCCGGGCCGAGGCGTCCGACATGCCATTTCCTATGACGGCTGATCGGTGATCACGAAGCTCCGCCCGGCCCCGGTACGGTCTAGTCTGAGTCATCCTTTAGAGTTAGACCAAGATAAGTCTGCGACGATTTTGATAGCACGCGCAGCGCAGTGCAAGTGTTATTTTAAACGTCATACTTCTATGAAATTATGACGTATGAATAACACTTGCACTGCGTATGCTATCAAAATCGTTAAAGACTTATCTATTGATATATTATTTAAATACATAAATATTTAACATAGTTTATGATATTAAGTTCTTCGAAAAATTATCAATATCTTGTACAAATAACAACAACAACACACAAGACAGTTTTTGACCAGTAATTCTCTTCAAAGTGCATAGACAACGCTAACCGTGGCAAAACTTTGAACTTTCGCGGTAATAAATTTTCATATAATTTGACTTAAGGGGCTATTCATAAATTACGTCATTTCAAATTAGGGGGGGGGGGTCTGGACATCGGATGACGGTAGCAAATGGTAGCATGAAGTAGGAGGAAATGGGGTAATTTGAAGCATGGTTTTTGGATGATTATAGGGGGGGGGGGGGGGGGGGGGCTCCAAAATCGTCAAAAATCGATGACGTAATTTATGGACAGCCCCTAAGTATAGAACATTGGTTTTTTTTGCGTGGTTTTGGGGTTAATTCAGTAGTAAAAGTTTTTTAGTATAGCTAAAATGTTCACCTCGCAAAGCCCCAAGGGTGAAAAAAATAACAAAAACTGATTTTAAAGTTGTTCCTAAGTTAAACGGCTAGGCTAGGGGCTAAGGAGGAAGGGCCTGCAAAGGAGGAAGTCAGGAAGTCCCTGGTTCGAATCCAGGCCAGCGCATTTATTTGTGTGTATATCACGAATATTTGTTCCCGAGTTGATATGTAAGTATGTATATCGTCACCCAGTACCCATAGTACAAGCTTTCGGCTCGATTCGGGAAATGAATTAGAGATTCACTAGATATGAAATAGTAAAGATATGTGACGTTCCACAGCAAAAGGTACCTTATGGCGGCTGGCGCTGCGATTCGGAAAATGAATTAGAATCGCATAGCGCCGCGATAATATTGGAGCGGCGTTAATAATAGCGTAAGCGCCAACCGCCATAAGGTACCTTTTGCCGTGGAACGTCACATATCTTTACCATATCTTATCTAGTTAATCTCTAATTCATTTCCCGAATCGCGCCGTTTGCTTAGTTTTCGATCTGTGTAAAATTGTATCCAAAATAGTTATAATTATATTATTCATTTAAAAGTTCATTAGTTGATCAGCATCCAGTTGCGACCCGTGTCATATAAGTTAGGGGAGACCGAGGTGAGTTGTGACAGAGGAGAGTTGTGACATTGTCGACTTTTTGGAATCTATTAACTAAAAATTAGGTCGCAATAGCGCGAGTTTGTTAGTTCAAGTTACGAGCTAACAAACGCACACTGTTGCGAGCTCACTAACAGTTATTAGATTCCAAAAAATCGACAATGTCACAACTCTCCTCTGTCACTACTCACCTCGGTCTCCCCTACATGTGGCATAATATCACGAATGTCACTGAGTTATGGATATTACCTATGTATCTATATGTATTATGTATATCGTCGCGTCGCCTAGTACCCATAGTACAAGTTTTGCTTAGTTTGGGGCTGGATCTGTGTATCTTACACACTGCCCGATTCGAACTTTAAGATATGTCAATTAATAGGTCTAGAAACGATACGGATTAGATGTGTCAGTGTCAAAAGTGACGTTTTTGTTTGAAGAAATTTCACATTTGACACTGACATATCTTATCCATATTGTTTCTAAACTCCAAAACGTAATTCAAGACCAAAAAAAGTAAGAAAATGTTGCCACTTTTTACTAGCGCGTCTTGTATTTAAGTAAATAAAAGTACTTTTTTAAATAGTAGGAGTAAACTTACTAATAAATAAAAATATCTTAGCGTGATTATTTATCAACAGGAATTTACTATTTTACAAACAAATTATTGCATTGGCAACATTTTCTTACTTTTTTTGGTCTTGAAACTCGAATCGGGCCGACAGTGTATCCAAAATATAATAACTTATTTAAAAGTTCATTAGTTCGTCAGCATCCAGGTGCGACCCGTGTCACATAAGTTACATGTGGCATAAAATCGATTTCACATACTCCAGTGTGGTCTCAACTCAAACAATAACCGCTGTTTAGCAACGCGTGTAAAATAAGCATAATACACTATTGCATGCGATTTGCATATCCATACGAAAATGCACATATCTGATTAGTTTAAGTTTTTCGGAAATATTGCCAATTTCGGACGAGTTTGTAATATTGCCGAAAATATTTTTTGACCTGAATCTAACTAATGTTTTATCAACATAGTTACGGTATCTGATAATGTCAATGTATGACTTAAGTAAGTTATATTTTATGTATATTAGTATTTTTTGTTAGTTTAGTTTTTGAGTAGTGTTAATATAGATTCATATTATTTATACTGCATCTGGACTTTTATTTACAATAATCCCAACACCTTACCAAACCCCACTGCCAAATTGGTATAGTGCCAGATAAAAAATGTCCAATAATTCATTCATAAGCACAATTTGTATGTTGGACGTAAAACACATCGCGTCGAGGTGTTAAAATGGAAATCGTTTGCAACATCCTTTATATAACTGCATTTACAAATTGGTACCGTTTACTGCATTTTATCTTAGTCATTTAATAAATTACTTTTAAGGACACACATATTTTTACCTAACTTAAAGTCGGGTTACTTTAGCCCTGGAGGGTAACTTTGGCCATTGATATTTACTCGGTCCAGGTTATATTATTGGACTATATTTATGGAAATATGCCATGAGGTTGGTTTTAGCTAACCTTTGACGTTTTTATGTTTTTAATACCCTTTTAAATGAGGTTTTCATGTGGGTCAAAGTTACCCTCCATTGGGTCAAAGTAACCCGAGTTTACGGTATGTGCATTTAACAATTTTTTTAGATAAGGTGGGGTAAGAACATAGTTTATTTTATTCGGGGCAAGTCAAACAGTATGAGGATTCCATACATTTGTTTGTCTTGCCCCGGTGATAGTCTGATCCCACCTTACCTTACCTTTATTGCATGAAAATTTTAAAAACATTTTTTTTACAAGACGAGGTACAGTCAGCAGCAGAAATTGCTAAGCGGGCGAGGTGTTCAAAATGATCTTGACGGGACATTATTGTTAAGAGAATAAGAGGGTGTCAAGGTAATTTTGAACACCTCACCCGCTTAGCAACTTCTGCTGCCAACTGTACATACTATATCCAGTGTTGGCCGAAAGTTAATGCGAATTGAAAATGTTAGCCATTAACCATTATAAATTGAACCTTAAACCGTAACGGACGATTACGGTTTAAGGTTCAATTTATAATGGTTAATGGCTAACATTTTCAATTCGCATTAACTTTCGGCCAACACTGCTATATACCTTCTTATAGTGGATAAAGTTCACTTTAGTTAAAGAAGAATAAATATATACCTATACCTCGATGTTTCACAATGCCCATGGTCTCGATGGGCGAATAAAACGTCAAGGTTCATATATTATAATTATAATCATTAATAATAGTTATGTTGTGAAAATTATAAATGTTTTTAATTTGAATATATTTTCTATGAGTAGTCTTTGTTAAGTACCTACTGTACCTAGGCAGAAATAGTTCAATATAAAAAAAATACCTGTTGAATTTTTCAAGGAAACTTTTCACGTTAATTACTCAAATTACACTTGTCGGGAATCGAACTGCGGACGAGATGCGTTAAAACCTTGTAACTTTAGTCAAGTTTCTTTAGACTATTTTTTTAACGTTATTAAGTATTAGTATATTAAGTAGGTATATATTACAAAAATATGACTATAAATAACTAATATTTTAAAATAGTTTTATTATTCTTGTTATTTGAATTCTCCCCTCATCTACTCGAAGGTTAGCTGGAAGAGATCCCTTACAGGGATAAGTTCGCCTTTGTACCTTTATTTCTTTAAATATTATGTAAACCTGTGTTGTGTACAATAAATTGATTACTACTACTACTACTTGTTTATTGATTTATAATTTAAAATTAATAATATTTTAATTTTGCAACAAAACATATTTTTTTATTTCGTACTAACGCTCTCTATTTTTACCAAACTGAATCCTACAGTACTAAAGACATAAACGGGCTTCCAAAAAAAAAACACCAAAAAATTCACTTCAAAAATAATAAAAAATCACACATTAACTTCAGTAAGTACTTACATGTAAAAAAAAGTTCAAAAAAACACGTCCACACTCAGCGAATCACCACACCGCACTGAATATGAAATAAGGATGCGTCCGTATTTAAAAAAAAAGTTTTTTTTTTCACGCACGTCGTTTCGTTGTTGTGTCGCGTTTGAACAGCCTTCTGTCGCGGCTGTGACGCTTTTATATAGCTAGCGGCTTTTAGTGACCTCGCGTCCTTGGGCCAATAGGGGGTCCAACTTGGTCTTAGGGGTGGCTAAGAAAATGACTGAACTATTTAAAAAAAAAATCTGGAAGAATTGCGGTCTAATTATTTATAATTTGATGGGAATCGCTTTAAGAAATAATACTTCAATATAGTTCTTGATGGGTTATTTGAAAAACTGAGTCCAGCCTAGTTTCTTGCAATTACCGGTAGTTATTTGAAAAACTGTACCGGTATATTCTCGGGTTAGAAGAAGAATAGGCCTAACGCTTCAAACAAGCTTGCGGCTTTTAGTGAGCTTAATTGCGTCCTTGGTCCATTAGGGTGACTAAAAAAATTACTGAACTATTTTTTTAGGCTTCCGTACCTCAAAAGGAAAAAACGGAACCCTCATAGGATCACTCGTGCGTCTGTCTGTCCGACCATCCCCCCCTTTATCTCCGAAACTACTGGGTCTACAATTTTGAAAAAAATACACAAAATGGTTCTTTACCTATAGATGACACGAAAACTTATTAGAAATGTGTAGTCAAGCGTGACTTAATTAGTTTTTGATCCGATCCCTAAGGGTTGTTAAAGACATTTCATCACGTTCCAAATAAAAAATCCGACTCGCACTTAACCAGCTTTTTTATATCATTTTTATTTTTCGGAAAGAATTGCGGATTATCTAATTATTTATAGATTTGATGGGTTATTGAAAAACTGAGTCCAGCCTAGTTTCTTGCAATTACCGGTAGTTATTTGAAAAACTGTACCGAGTTTCTTGTACCGGTATATTCTCGGGTTAGAAGAAAAATAGGCCTAACGCTTCAAACAAGCTTGCGGCTTTTAGTGATCTTGCGTCCTTGATCCAATACTGCCCTCCTAAGCTAAAAAGCCGTATTTGCAGTCAATTTGTATGAAAACTGAATGCAAATACGGTTTTTTAGCTTAAGAGGGCAGAATAGGGTGGCTAAGAAAATGACTGAACTATTATTTTTTTCATATAAAAAATAACTGCATTCCTGTTGCCAGGGAGGTTGGGATTATATTAAGCAACGTTTACTATGGGACCAAACCCGAAATCGCGAAAAAAAAATTTACCCTCCCATAGAAAATGGACCAGCCAAAATGTATGAAACAGCCAAATTTTTTATCGCGATTTCGGGGTGGGTCCCATAGTAAATGTAGCTCAGTATGTTCCGAAAACCTCCCTGGCAACGAGAATGCAGTTATTTTTAGCCACCCTGTATTTTTTTATTTTTCTTGAAGAATTGCCGATTATCTAACTATTATAATAGATTTGATGGGGTTATTTCAAAAACTGTACCGAGTTTCTTGAACCGGTATCTTTTCAGGTTAGAAGAAGAAATGCTTGCTCCAATAGGGTAGCCTGAAAATGCTGTAATAGTATATTACGATACAAGTGCGAAAAGTAGGAATATCGCAACGAGTGACGATAAATTGAAACACGACCGAAGGAGAAACGGCCTTCCCCTTTCCTCTTATAACGATTTCTTGCGTACGCTTATTTTCACTGGTCCCTTTAAGGGGCCCACTGATTAACAGTCCGCCGGACGGTATCGGCCTGTCAGTTAGAACAAAATTTTGACAGTTCCGAACAACTGACAGGCCGATACCGTCCGGCTGACTGTTAATCAGTGGGCCCCTTTAAGTATCAGATGTAGTGTATAATTATTTTCCTTCGTTTTTCACGGGAACGTACAAACGTGTCTTGCTATTTCAGTCAGTCTCGGTACAAAAAGTACTGAGGTTGACTGAAGCAGCATGACAAATACGAACGTTTCCGATAAAATACGATGCACTACATCTGTACTTTTCACGGTTAATACACTTTCCCGTTTTAGACGCATTTTTAGCGTGAATACAGAATTTTCTTAAGCAAGTTTTACTCTAGGTACCTACATAGAGATGGGTAGGGGTGAGTAAATACTGAGTATTTACTCGGTATTTACTCAAAGCACCCGATAAATACCCGTATTTACTCATTTAGGTGGGTAAAAACGATTGCCTATAAAATATTCAAAAAGTGAGATTTAAGAAAAAAATTGTTTTTTATTGAAGAGTGCTAACGTGTATTAACAATATCTATAAAATAAAAAGCATATAGGACGCTTAATTTAGGAAAAAAAGGTAATTATTAGTGAGAGGCAAATTGTGATAATGCATAGTTAACAATTTTGTTTTAAATAAGAAGGTATTTACTTTAAAAATATGGTACTTAAATTTAATCGATGTTCTAGATAACTGCATGTCGCGCAAAAGTGCGTGTTTACGCGGCACTTACGACCTTTTATTAAGGGTTTTTTAAAGAAAACTCAAAAATGGCTCAATCGATGATGTTCAAAATATTGTTTTTTGTACACTTTTATACGGCTAATCTCCCGATATGTTTTCATATTTTTTCTGAACTTTGGTTCTAAAGTTATAGAGAGATAAACATTATTTTGGCCTTTCGAAACGGTTTTTTTCCAAAAATATTTAAGTTATCCAAAAATGTTCTTAGAAACATTCCAGTTATTTTTAAAGACCCATTTAATAATTTGCAACACATTGGTGGTTTCTGAAATTTTTTTGTGTGACAATTAGTTACATGTATGGAGTGCCCCGCTTAAAAATACATTTCTTACAATTTTGAGTACTTAATCCAGTAGCGGGTTACAAAATACACCTATATTCAAATTTATATGCCCCTTTCAGCACTCTAAATAGTTTATACCCACCAATTTGGGTATAAACGAGTAAATACGGGTATATTGAGTAAATACTGAGTATTTACTCGGTATTTACCCATGAGTATTTACTCACTACCCATCTCTACATCTCTAGGTAACCTACATTATATTTTACATTTAATCATCATTATCATCATCATCATCTTCCTTGCGTTGTCCCGGCATTTTGCCACGGTTCGTAGGAGCCTGATGGGATCCGCTTGGCAACTAATCCCAGTAATTGGCGTCAGCACTAGTTTTTACGAAAGCGACTGCCATCTGACCTTCCAACCCAGAGGGTATAGGCCTTATTGGGATTAGTCCGGTTTCCTCACGATGTTTTCCTTCACCGAAAAGTAACTGGTAAATATCAAATGATATTTCGTACATAAGTTTCGAAAAACTCATTGGTACGAGCCGGGGTTTGAACATTATCTTACATTTCTTACAAGGATTTAGGTAAAGTTAGGTAAATGAAAACATCGTGTGGAATGTTGCATACATTTACGAAGTTCAAAGGTTGTATGTGAAGTATCCCGCATTGGGTCACTAACGGCCCAATTCGGACAATGCTTATAAGATGTCACACCGATACGATACCGATCCGTCAGTGTCAAAAGTTATGATTTTTAGGGTTACGTACCTCAAAGGGAAAAAACGGAACCCTTATAGGATCACTCGTGCGTTTGTCTGTCTGTCTGTCCGACCATGCCCCCTCTTTATCTCCGAAACTACTAGGTCTAAAAGTTTTGAAAAAAATACACAAAATAGTTCTTTCCCTATAGATGACAGGAAAACTTATTAGAATATGCAGTCAAGCGTGAGTCGGACTTAATTACTTAGTTTTAGATGTGACCCCTACGGGTTTTAAAGACAATTCATTCACGTTCCACATAAAAAAATACATTGTTAAAAATTGGGTAATGTACGGAACCCTTGAAACGCGAGTCCGACTCGCACTTGACCGTTTTTTTGGTGAAGAAATGTCTGTGAAACGGTTTTTTTTAATTCCCAATGTTGGCATAGACGAACTCTAGAGTTGTGAGAAAGATCACGTCTAGCTTATCGATAGCCTTGACACCTGCCGTCAAATGTTGTCGGTCAGTCTCATATATTGATTCATGCATTTCGTATTTTAGACCGGTAAAAAGCATATAAATCCGGACACGTGCGAGTCGGATTCGCCCACCGAGGGTTTCGTACAAATTTTACTATTTTTAATTTTATTTTTTTTCGAATTTATTGTTTTCAGATTCTTCCCTGTACTTGTGGTGTAAGACGATATTATTTGCCAAATTTCATATTTCTAGGTAAACGGGATTACCCTAATTTCGATTCCCTTGAGAGTGTCGAAATATACGTTTTTTGCGACATAAAATACTTAATTGGGACATAAAAAGACAATGATATATAGTAAAATTATAAAGTATACAATAAAACTTAAGTACATGTATTATAAAACTCAATATAATCTTATAAATAATACTTGCACATTGTGTGTTATCAAAATCACTGCCGAATTAGCTTGGTCTGACTCTATCTAACTGATAATAGTTAGATGACCGAGCTATTGTGTCGATGCTTTTCAATGTTAACCTATCCAGGCCGGAGATCTCCGGCCCATTCTTCGTTACCCTCGTGACGTACTCTCCACTTAGAGAATATAACCAAACGGAGTGGTCATTAACAGTCGTTCCCCTCTGACGAAAATAGGCGGCCAATGGTCAACCAGCACATGTATGGACTGACGTTTATCTGACATGGCTATTTTGACGTTACGTATACATTTGATGTGCCCCTCCCCCGCAAAAAACGGCAGACTATTTAGTACCGAAAATTATAGACATGGCGTCTCCGTTTGGTTATATCCTCTAAGGCTCCCCACACGCGCCTGAGACCCCGTATTTGTTACGACCATTGTTTTTTGCACCCGAGATAATTGGCAGGTGAAAAGCAGCATTAATTTCATTTAAAAATACTGCTTTAGACTGGGGTTAAAATGGCCGGAGATCTCCGGCCGTGATAAATACGGGGTGCAAAATAATTGACGGAGATCTCCGGCCAGGTTAGATAGAGGGGTGCTTTTTTTGACAGCTTGGTAGACGACAGGTTAAATGATTGATTTTGATTCCGGATCATGATTCCGGAATCACTTAATTTCTTCAATTAATTGACCCTAATTGACTTTTAATTAATATATTAAGTGTAAGTAATCATACTAGGATACGGTCGAACATTTGAACTGTAGACGTAATAGGTATCGATAATAAAATATATAAGTAGTACATGTAACCGAGTGCTATGGAGTGCGGTTTCAAATCCGGAGGATACCTAATTGATCAAAATTCATCAAATTGTGTCAAGATATTTTCAATAATGTTAATATCCAGAAAGGAAAATTAATTTGGGACGGCGTTTGTATGGAAAGGCATGGATAGGTCGTCCGCTTTCGTGTGGCCACTTGCACTATCCAGAGTAAGCCACTAACTCGGATTTAACCGTCAACTTCTTCCTCATGTTATCCCAGCGTTTTGCCACGGCTCATGGGAGCCTGGGGTCCGCTTGACAACTAGTCCCAAGAATTGACGTAGGCACTAGTTATGACAGCGACTGCCATCTCACCTTCCAACCCAGAGAGGAAACTAGACCTTATTGGGATTAGTCCGTTTTCCTCACGATGTTTTCCTTCACCGAAAAGCAACTGGTTAATATCTTTGATATATCATTTGTGATATTTCGTAAATAAGTTCCGAAAACTCATTGGTACGAGCCGGGGTTTAAACCAGCGACCTCCGGATTGAAAGTCACACCGCTACCTACATTACCGCTAGGCGACCAGCTCTTCTTTAGAGTTAACCGTTCACACAGGGTTAAATTGTATTGGTCTTTTACCGGTTAACCCCTATGGCTAGCCCTGGCTGGCGCAAGTGGCCCTTAACTCTTGAAACTCAAGATGAAAATTGGGTTGAAAGTTTTCAACAACTTTTGACTAAGAAATTAATAATTGCTTGGAGCAACCGAGACGGGTCCGAACAATAGGGAATATTACTCGTACCAAAAAGAATAGATAGTATAGAGGGGTCCTGTCATTGTAAATTTTGTAGTCACTAAATTTACTGCCATCTATCGACACACGACTAAAACTCAAAATGAAAACGTATAAAGTTATCAAAAAATGTATATATATATATGGATAAATGATTTTATTATTTTTATATCATTTTGATCCATGTTCATTCACTGATATCTATGTGTTAAAATTGTTAAATATGAAACGGTGTCGTCACGCCATCTAGCCGAGGATAGGCTAAAGGTGTGTGCGGCATCTATTCGAGAATGACTTTTACTTGAATTCCGAGGCACGTTTTTTCCTTAGACTTTATTCGTCTTATACGAAGTTACATATGTCTTTGCTCGTACGCACAACTCTGCGCAGAGAGCGTCACTAGGCCAATCACATGGCCTACCGTGAAACAAGACAATCGAAAGTTCGGTTTCTGCCTCTCTATCACCCTTGCCTATTTGATCGATAGAGAGGCAGATAAAGAAATTTCGAGTTTCGCGTATCGCGGTAGGCCACCTGTAAACAAACCGCCTTGATGCATCACTGTCATAGTGAAAACTTGTCAAAAAACTGTTTAAGGCCAAGCGCGCACCACGACTTTTTGTCGCGCGATAATTTAGTCGCAGAAATGTAACGTATGTGTTTATATGGCAGTGCGCGCATATGCGACAAAAAAAATCGCAGCGATTTTAAAATTGTGATTTGTCACATTTTTCCGCGACTGCTCGCGACGCGATTGTCGCAAAGTGAATTGCGGCATACGGAGTTGTATGGCCCCGCGCGCACTGCGATAATAAAATCGCACCCGGACCTCAGTCGGCATATCGCTCTCCAAGCGTCAACATGTCGGAACCTGCTGCTGAAGACGCTAGATGTTGACCATTTAATTATGGAAATAGGAGATCACCTTTGTGGTATAAATACTCAAAGTCATACAGCGATCACATATTAAAGACAACGTTTCATGACAAACGACTGGTACGACATCCATGTTGAGAATGAACAACCCGCGACTTTTTCATCGCAGTGCGCGCAGTGAATTTTCTGCGATATATTACAGCGCGATTCTAAAATCGTGTCGCAAAAACTAAAATTGTGGTGCGCGCTTAGGCTAAGGCCTAGTATGTTTAAGTTACTCTATGGTTTACTAAACAAATTAGTGCTATACTCTGGCGGCAGAACATTGCAGTAATACTCCCTATTATGACCTCTTCTGTTGACCACAGGGTTTTGTAAGGGAATCGTGTAGGCTGATTTGTGAAAGGTGCAAGCAGAGCCGCGGCATCAACTATGTCATTTAGTCGCTATGCCGTCCGCCCACACAGATCCGGGTTCATACGCCATTTTAATGCCAAAGATTCCTGCAAAGAGTACCCGTTTTATTGGCAACAGGTGGAAATAAAATCAATGATTTAACTACTAAATCGAAACGCTTAACTCGGTTCGTGTTAGGTATTTGATAACGATGTAGATAAGTAGTTGAAGATAAATATAGTTTATTATTCAAGTAGGCATATTACAATGCGCTTATGAACGTCAAGCGTTATGAAGCTACACCGGCTCCAATCTTACACCTCTGCCTCGAGAAGATTTAAATCTTTAAATCCCCCCTCAATTGGAGGTGGGTATCCCAATATGAGACCGGCAAGAAAGATTTTGCTATGTTTTATGGATTTATGTTAAGGTCAATTGGGAGAAGATCGTCTATCAGGTAAGACCGTCTACACGCTCTTTCATCGCATCTAACACCTAATGTCGGTATACAGCACAGTCTTCCATAATGTCGGTAGAGTATATAGAAGAAGCGAAGCTTTTCCTTTCTGACTATATCTGTGTGTGTGTGTGTGTGTGTGTGTGTGTTCGTTCGTTGGGTGGACGACATTCGGAAGACTGCTGGTCACTTCTGGATGAGATTGGCTCGGGACCGGGATAAGTGGTGTACTCGAAGAGAGGCCTATGCTCAGCAGCGGGCGATAAAAGGCTGATATGATGATGATGGTGTATAGTTACCTCATGAAGACCTTGGGAGAGAAGTTGTAAAACTTCTCTAATATTTTTTATTTTAATATAAATTTTAACACGCTATTAATAAAAAAATAGATTTAAACTTTGAAAATGTCGGCTTGGGATCTATCCCACGACGACTAACAAATATTTTATGCTATTAAGATGCATTTTACTAACACACCTATGGATCATGGTCCGAAAAAAAAATACATTGCTAGCGACCCGGCCCGGCTTAGCACGGGTGGAACCTTCACTAATTTTATACCTTAATCCTTCCTCGATAATTAATTACCCTATTGATAGGTAAAACCCGCATGAAAATCCGTTCTGTAGTTTCGAGTTTATCGCGAACAAATATACAAACAGACAGACGCGGCGGGGGACTTTGTTTTATAAGGTGTACTGATTTTCATTTCATACAAAGATAAATCTATTTTTTAATAAGTAGATTTAAAAAATGTTTTAAATAAACTAACTTAAATAAAAAAATGTTTTATAAGGTGTAGTGATCTTCATTTCATACAAAGATAAATCTATTTTTAATAAGTAGATTTAAAAATATTAAGGGAATGTATACTAACACTAATGGACATGGTCTGAAATAAATAAATTAAATTGAATTGAATTGAATTGAATTGAAAAAGAAAGTTTGTCTATGGAAAAATAGCTTTAAAAAGTATATGTGATAATCTTCTCTGTGTTTCATATTTGTCTATTGCAAAACTTATCTAGTGACCTTTATAAGTATAAATAGATTATAGAATATCCAACCTAATTATTATCCGTCGCATAGCAATATTTATAGGTTTTCTCAGACATTTTAATGGTCCCATTATGATGAGCCTGTTCCTAAAAGGTTACACATAAATTGCGGGTACCATACATTTCGCTCGCATCCTGGACCTCTAGCATGATCGGCACTGGGGCCCTAGCCAAAGTAGACAAGATGATAATCATTCGCAGGGAAATAAAACGAAACGCTGTCTCTATCGCACTAATATGAAAGAGTTATATATGAAGAAACAATCTTATACCTCTAAACGAGCAATTCTTGTATATTTATTTATTTACTTATATATATATTTCGGGGATCTGGGAAACGGCTCTAAATCTAAATCGATTTAGCTAGGTCTTATATCTAAGAAAACGCGCATTTTTGAGTTTTCATATGTTTTCCGAGCAAAGCTCGGTCACCCAGATATTGTTATTTAAACATTATGATCTGTGATCTGGGATTTGGTTGCCACTAGGAGTAAATGGGGCATTATCCATGAAAAGGGACCTCGTTGTCGATGGCGCTTACGTCGCACAGCGTCGCGCAGCATTGTATTTATAACGGAGCATCGTTAATAATAGCGTAAGCGCCATCGACAATAAGGTCCCTTTTCATAGATAATGTCACAAATAATGCTTTTTTTTTCTTATAAAATGTTTTTATAGTACCTAGGTAATTGTATTTAAAAAATATTTAGATAGCATTTTGTGAAAAATTCAATCCACATTACGGGCTTACTCCCGTATCCATACAAAAAAAATCTACTAGATCCCGCGGCATTGCAACCAAATCCCCGATCACTGATTATAATATACGCATGATATCATGCTAGTCCGCCACCGTTTTGTCTTTACGAACAAAAAGAAGCCAATGCGCGCGTATGTACTGTGTACCACCGTAAAATGAATTTAAATAGCGGGTTTTTACACACCGTATTGTAAAACATGTGACAAGCGCCATCAGTTTTTAGGGTTCCGTACCCAAAGGGTAAAAACGGGACCCTATTACTAAGACTCCACTGTCCGTCTGTCTTTCACCAGGCTGTATCTCATAGCTATGTAGCTAGGCAGTTGAAATTTTCACAGATGATGTATTTCTGTTGCCGCTATAACAACAAATACTTACTAAAAAGTACGGAACCCTCGGTAGGCGAGTCCGACTAGCACTTGGCCGGTTTTATCAATCATCATCATTCAACGCAGATGAAATCACGAGCAGAGGCTAGTAATAATAGGTAGGTACTCTTAGTACCTAATAGGTAGGTACTCTTAGTACCTAATAGGTAGGTACTCTTAGTACCTACCTAAAACCTAGCTAATAATTAATAACTTTATCTAATACCCCAATACCCCGTAATAATGTATTTTCTAAATGTCACCCGCCTGTCACGGAGGCGTTGCCATAGCGACGCTAATGTATATATTAGCATACAAACTATCATTCATGATGTCAGACTGACTCATTGTTTAATATCTGACAATGTGAAGGATTTGAGAAAACCCCACAGAATTGGGGATTTTCGATTGATCTGTGTTTTAGAAGTAAACAAGTAGCGATTAGTAGTATAACCATTATTACTATAGGTCTAACATTTTCTGACCGAGCGTTAGCGAATGTCTCCGTTTCAACTTGGGCCAAAATACTTTCGTCTGTCCGGATGTTCTTCTCTACTCTCCTCCTCGCAATGGGGTTGGCCGGTTGAAGTATTTAGCAGATGGCGCCAGTATAGCTTGCCCTGTCAATCCCTAGAATTGTGTAAATTTTTTGTTTGTTTAATGGAATTTTATGCCCTAGATGCCAGCCCTTTAAGCCAAATCTCATAGAAAAAGGGCCAAGCTATGATGGCACCATCTATGCAAACCTTCGACAGTTGCCAATCCCATTCTCAACCGATTCTAGTGAATATAAAAATATAAAAATGTTATGGAGCAATCTTACAGAAATCAACCTAGTCCCAAAGTAAGCTCAATAAGTCAATAACAATCCCACCAAAAACATTCTGTAAAAAACTAGCCAAGTCTCGATGGAGCTGCTTGATTATCTCTAAAAAGTAATGAAATCTAGACAAAGTCATGCCAAGTCTAAGGTTCCTTACTGCGATTTCTTTATTATTGCAATTAATGTTGCGTGACTTGGCCGTTGAAGGGTACAAAACCAGGTGCTCCATGACACCATTGCACCAATCTGTCGCCAGAACCGCTACCCATTGACGATGGAAAATTGCCACTTGGAAAACGTTGATTCAATAACCAGTCAATTGTAGGCTAGATAAAGCTGCGTATTTCAATAATACTTATGTATAGGCGAGCCTGAAACAAACACTTCTTTTTGGATCGTCAAATCGACCATCGATCTAACATAAAATAGACGTACAGACGGAATTCTATCAATGATTAGAAGTCCGTCTGTACTGGAATTTTTTTTTTTATACTGTTTGTTTGGTGTCATGGAGCACCTGGTTTTGTACCCTTGTGTACCCTTCACCGGCCAAGTCACACAACATTAACTATAATAATAAAGAAATCGCAGTAAGGAACCTTAGACTTGGCACGACTTTGTCTAGATTTCATTACTTTTTAGAGATAATCAAGCAGCTCCATCGAGACTTGGCTAGGTTTTGGTGGGATTTCACTTCTTTTTGTAGAAACGTGGGCATATTAATTTATGGCAGTCGCCCAGCAGTGGGACGCTATAGGCTAGATTAAATTAGAAGATGTGTTCCACTACGCTGGATTTTTGCAATGACAGTCGATTTTTTTATGTACCAATAGTAGAAGGGGGCATTACCATATCTCTAATACAGCTGAGACCAGCTGAAGGTTCTTCATCAGATACTTCAGACCTTCGATTTTTGACATCAAATGAAGCGGCCCACCAAGTTGAATATTTTTTGTAAAGGCGGTATGTCGATCTCTAATAGTTTGGTTGGGCTCTTGTGTTTTCTAATCAGGGTCACCAGGTACTCCAGATCTTCGATTATCCTAGTTTTTATAGTTTTCCCTTTATGTGGCCATTAAACCCTAACTCTGTACCAAATTTCAGCTCTCGGAGTTTATGGGAAGTACTAGTTCTATTCTGATGATCATGAGTGAGTGAGTGTCATAAATGCGAAACTTTGCTTTCGCTTAACTTCGGAACTAAATGACCTACAGACTTGAAATTTTGGATTTAAGTATGTGATTATAGCTTACTGGATGACGAAAATTTCTGCGTTCTGGTCTTATCCAGAGGTTCTCAAATAGGGGCCTGAAAAGCGGCGAAATGGTTCCAGTAAAGGATGGTACGGCAGTGTTTGCTTCGCGGTCGACTTGGCGGGGGCACTGCAGTGCCCCCCGATAAGGGCTTCCATTTAACCTTTGATTGGGAATTGATGAAGAACAGTCAACAAGTACCGTAAACCGTTATACATATCTATTCTGAAAAGTCATAAGGATGCACTTGACCTCAGTTGCATCCTATTCATAGTAAAATGAATGCAACATTAATGCATTTTCCTTCATGTCCGGCTGAGACGTTATTTTCCGCATAAGTACACTCGGGAACAGTTACTGCACTTATGATATTTATTTTTATGGAGGCAAACGAGCATACGAATTGCCCGATGGTAAGC
Organism: Cydia splendana; assembly: GCF_910591565.1. NCBI lineage: Eukaryota > Metazoa > Arthropoda > Insecta > Lepidoptera > Tortricidae > Cydia > Cydia splendana. The sequence goes on from NC_085986.1 coordinate 6,140,369, forward strand.
CATTACTGTCGCCCGTGGATACCTTTTTTTTTTTGACGGACTGGGAATGCGGTACGCACGGTGTGTGGGACTCGCCGCTCCTTTCCCTCTCCTGGCAAGAGAGGGGGAGAATTTGGCCCTACCCACTAAACCCACTCCGGCGTTTCACCCTCTCTGCCGTTCGTGAGGGCGCACTGGGATCGACTAGGATGAGTAGGATGACATTCCACCACGGCGCCCTCCGGCAGCCCCGGCTTATCGCCAGGGGCCCCTCACAATGGGGGAGGACCAGAAACGCTTGATCCCCCCCTCCTCCGACGACGTGTATGGGGCCGTGCAATGCGGGTATGGTACCCGCTGGCCCTACTGGGGCTCGAGGCGAGCATACGCTCTTCGCCCTCGACCCTGCCGTCTACGTCGGAGAGGAAGCGCGTCAGCAGCCGCTTCTCGCACCCTCTCCGCCTCCTCCTTCTGTGACATTATTTCTTCGCAGAAGAAGGCCACCGCTTCCCATTTCCTCTCGCTACCCAGCATCGCCAAAATGATAAATGAATCGATAGTGGTGCAGGGTAGAGCCAACGGAACAAGACCGCGTAAAAGGCCACCTATGCGATGGACTGATCAAATTAAATCTGCCATGGAAAGAGCCCTGAACGCATTTGCCAGAATGACATCCAACCGTGGAAAATGGCGAGAAATCGTACGTCGAGCAACATCTGTGCCTGATGTCAGCAGTTGAACACGACACTCTGCAAAGAGTATAACGACTAAGAAGAAGAACCCAGCATCGCCGCTATTATGCTGCGTAGCGAGAGGTCCGCTACCCCCGTGGTCGCCCTGAGGGCAGCTCTTTCCACGGCCCAGCGATTGCACAAGGATTGCTAGGAAAACGCAAAAAAAAACTTAAACGCGACCACTTGCAATTTTCAATAGCCGTAGAGTGGGGCTATTTAGATAATTTATTGTTTGTACTTTAAATGTTCATTTGTATTCCAAAATATTATATTTTTCTTTCTTGTCATAAGAATCATAAGTTGCTTAATGACGCGGGTAGTTGAATTATCGAGAAGATGGAATTGCATTTGTAGTGGTTGTATGCTGATAGTACAAGAAAATAGAAAATTCAAATATAGAATGCCTGTAAACAAACAATACTACTACATATGCAATTCCACGCTCTCGATGATTCAACTTATAGGCTACATATTGAACAAATTATCAAAGACTATTAAATTTATTTTACGAACAAAAACCGACATCGGGTTAAAGTGTTAAAAACGTAAAATTGCTTGTTTATTAGGTTATTCGAAGACAACGAACTTTTTTTTTGTTGATCGATTTTTTCAGTCATACTTTCATATACCTAAGTAACAATTTTTCAGCTTTATACAGCAAATTTGAACCCACGATTTGAAATCAAAACACACACGAATAGTAAATGAGTCAGATAGTTATGAATAACTTATCTGAGTGTACAGTCACAGCCAATAATATGTTACACTTCGCTGTGTAAAAATATCTGACAAGATCTTATTTGTAGAGTCATAAGAGCGTGTCACATATTTTTGCGGCCTTCGAAGAGTAACATATTATTGCAGGGGAGTGTACACAACAACAATGAATATAATTACGCCGGATGCGAGGCGACCCTGACCGCCAATTGGAAGACGTTACGCGTAATAAGCCCGCCTTTGTCACACGAGATGACTTATCAATAGTCTTGAAGTCCGTGGAATTATTCATAACATTTTTTTACTTAGTACGCTCTAGGGTAAAACGGGACCCTATTAGTCAGACTCCGCTGTCCGCCTGTCTGTCCGTCCGTCTGTCTGTCTGTCACCGTAGGTCCGTCTGTCTGTGTAGGCAGTTGAAATTTTCACAGATGATGAATTTCTGTTGCCGTTTTTTGCGTAATGGTACGGAACCCTTCGTGCGCGAGTCCGACTCGCACTTGGCCGTTTTTTCTACTATGTACCTATCGACTAACTACTGCGCGGATTTTCATGCGGTTTTCACCTATCAAGCCGTGCGAAGCTCGGGCGGGTCCCTAGTTTATATCAAAGACATATGTAACTTCGTATATATTTTTTTTTTACTAGCCCATGTGTGTGTCCCACTGCTGGGCAAAGGCCTCCCCTTTCCCTTTCCAGTCCTCCCTGTGCTGAGCAAGATCCCGCCAATCCCGCTGGAATGCATCCAGGTCGTCCCGCCATCTCTTTCTCGGTCTGCCTCTGCCTCGACTACCCTGGGGATGCCAGTTAGTGGCTATTTTGGCCCATCTGTCATCATGATGACAGTAACTTCGTATAAGATGAATAAAGTCTAAGGAAATACGTGCCTCGGAAATCAAGAAAAAGTCATTCTCGGATAGATGGCGTGACGACACCGTTTCATATTTAACAATTTTAACACAGATATGAGTGAATGAACATGGGCCAAAATGATATAAAAATAATAAAATCATTTATCCATATAAGTATATACATTTTTTTTATAATTTTGATAGTTTTCATTTTGAGTTTTAGTCGTGTGTCGATAGATGGCAGTAAATTTACGGTAACTACAACATTTACTATGACAGGACCCCTCTATTTTATATTATATTAGTGATTGTTGAGGTAGGTTTAGGTTAGGTTAGGTTAGTTAGGTATAATTTGTTATGGTTTTGTGTAACCCGTGCAATGCCGCTAGTTTGATACATAAACAAAATTAAATTAGTCATCAAACTGTTACCATTAATTAATTGTCACCGATTCTTAGTAGGTGTGTCATTTGATATTCAACTAAAAAGCAATAAACATAAACAAAACATTAGATCATTTTCTTACGCATAACGAAGCCTTGTGGCTTCATCCTTAAACCGCAAAAATTTTACTATGTTGCTACGAAAATTCAATAAATACTTATACAATTTCTTCTTTTAAACGGTCATCTACGGTCACAAAATTGTAAGTATTGTAACGCGAGTCACGGTTATATAAGGTAAAGGAGGGCACAGTGGCTCGGTAGAAAAAAGCCGGGTACAGTGGCTCACTAAACCTAAGGGCCTTGTCCCTGTCACACTTACGTACGAACTTACAAGTGCGACAGAGAGGCAACACGTCGAACGTGGTTCGCGGTAAGCCCTCTAATTTCAACACGAGAGAGCCGATATTTGGGCGACTGAGCCACTGTTCAAGCTGAGCCACTGTTTCCACCTTGACCCTACACCATGTTTTTAAATGCTTATCTAAAGATTATTAACTCGCGTTACTATTGCAGTAAAATTACTCTTAAGACAATTCTAATGAGCACATTTGCAATTCTTTTGTCTATCTTTATTGCTTGATCCGGGCTCCTGGCAGATGTACATCGGTGAAGGTGAGAGTGAATATGAATGTATTACTGAGTATATGTATCAATATTAGGGCATTTTCACTTAAAAGTGAATCATTTAGGTAGGTACTTTTATTCGAAAATCCATCAACTTTTGAGTTATTTCTTCTCAGAATCACGAATACTGCCGATTTAAGAAAAAAATGTGTCCCAAAAAAATGTCAGTTTCGTGACGCATTTTCACATACATTCTGTATGGACCGTTACAAAACTGACACCCAAAGTTTGTATGAAAAAATGGGGACACTTTTTTTCTTTGTCTCATTCAATAGTAGGTGTAGGTACTCGTGATTCTGAGTCTAAATAACCCAAAAGTTGATGGTTTCGAGCACGGATTCGAACCTGTGACTATTCAAGTATTACCTTGGCCTTCCTCTCCTACGAAAACCTTCTTAAACCTACACATCACTATTTGAATCACTCTACATAATATTCTAAATGTAAAAAATAACATTCGAAAATGGACTATAAATTGTATATAGCAAGGTCTAAATTAGAATGACAAAAATTGGTCCTCAGAGGCATAATTAAATGGTGTGACTATGAATCAGATTTGTTTCAACTTTGTACAGACGCCGTCAGATATATCGGAGCGGCCATGGTGTTCACAAATATCTGAACACGCCTCTATTGTCAAGGCGCTAGAGTGCGTGTTCAGATATTTTTGAGCACATCGGCTCCTCCGATAAATCTGATGGTAACTGTACTACGATTCAAGTAAAAATAAACTTTATCCTCATTGATATAAAGTACAATATAAACTGGCAAAATAATACTTGCGTGTGATTTGAAGTTGTAAACAGTAGACTTATACGTAGACTTTATATCTCTTAGAATAAGGTTCAAAGTTCAATGACAAAGTTTTAGACGAAGATTCGGCTGCGTTTGTTACTATACAAGGTGAGGACAGAGAAATTGACTGACGCATCTAATTGAGGTGTAGGTTCTACTGACGATGTGTTAAGGTGGTTCGCTTCCCAAAAACAATCGCGTTAAATTAAATAATTACACACTATTACTACATAAATATGTGCGCATCTGTCTACTTTCAAATGTTTATTTACGCTAAATTGATAGTAAAACTTTGTTTTATACAGAAATCACGCAAAAAACGTTATTTCGGTATTACATTGATAAAAAATAAAAAGTTTTTTTGCTTGATTTCTGTATAAAACAAAGTTTTACTATCAATTTAGCGCAAATAAACGTCACACTTTAGACGTCCATGAATAAACCAGACAAGTGCGAGTCGGACTCGCCCACCGAGGGTTCCGTACTTTTTAGTATTTGATGTTATAGAAATACATCATATGTGATAATTTCAACTGTCTAGCTATCACGGTTCATGAGATACAATCTGGTGACAGACAGACGGACGGACAGACAGATAGACGGACAGAGGAGTTTTAGTACTAGGGTGCCGTTTTTACCCTTTGGGTACGGAGCCCTAATGCCCCTAATAATCTAAAATTATTACAGTTTTACACCTCTATCGCATGTATGACCATGTAGGGTACTGGGTTTTGTACACCCTGGATATGTCATCTTCCTCGCGTTGTCCCAGCTTTTGCCACGGCTCATGGGAGCCTGGGGTCCGCTTGGCAACTAATCCCAAGAATTGGCGTGGGCACTAGTTTTTACGAAAGCGACTGCCATCTAACCTTCCCAGAGGGTAAACTAGAACCTTATTGGGCTTAGTCCGGTTTCCTCACGATGTTTCCCTTCACCGAAAAGCGGCTAGTAAATATCAAATGATATTTTGTACATAAGTTCCGAAAGACGCATTGGTACGAGCCGGGGTTTGAACCCGCAACCTCCGGATTGAAAGTCGCACGCTCTTACCGCTAGGCCACCAGCGTATCGCAGCACGAGATGACATTTCACTATCGGCCCAATTCGAACAATGTTTATAAGATGTCACAGCGATACGATATCGATCTGTCAGTGTCAAAATTTACGTTCTTGGATGAAGTAGAGTAAGACCAAGAAAAGTCTGCAGCGATTTTGATAGTTCACGCAGTGTATGTGTTATTAAATACATTTAGTAATAAACAATAAAAAGCCTTAAAATAAAAAATACTAACTAAAATTAAAAACTAAGCTTAAAAATAAACTATAAATATTGACCATCTATAGCAAATCTTGTCAGTAGAAAAAGGCGCGAAATTGTAATTTTCTATTAGACGATATCCCTTCGCGTCATAATTTTTCAAATTTGCCGCCTTTTTCTACTGACAAGATCTGCTTGACCAACTATAGAAAATTTGCCCCAAATCGCCGTCTATTGGCAGCTAGCGTGCCCAGAAGGCTGGCAGCATTGCACGTTGTGTTATTTTAAACGTCAAACTTCTATGAAATTATGACGTATAAATATAACACTCGCACTGCGTGGGCTATCAGAATCGCTGCAGACTTTTCTTGCTCTAAGGTCTAACTCTATATCTCTAGGTATTATTAGCTAGTAAATAAAAGTAAACAAATAATTTGTATATTTTCGGGTAGTTATAACATTCTGTCACTGTCACTGAACGACCTGACTTTAACCTACATTATTTGATCATGTAATGTTTTCATCTACCCTCAACTGGCTTAAGGAGCCATTTGAGGGTAGATTTTGTATACTTTTATTTAAATACCTAAAGATACAGATTATAGGCATTGTTCGTATTGGGACGTAACTCACGTAACCCTTTCAATAAACAGCCAGGACATTATGGATCATAACGAAGTTGACATTTGGCCGCCATTTTGCGTAACTGTATCGAATCCTTACTTATTGACATTATTACAGAAGTCGCCATTCTTTATTGTTTTAACCTTGGCATGATTTGGATGGACTTTTGTTATTTCTATTCTATCATTTAATGCAATCATTATACGTTCTAAACATTATAGTTGTTTTTTAATTCACTAGCGACCTGCCCCATGGGTTACACAAAACCTTAAAAAAATATAAACTTAAACCTTCCTCAAGAATCACTCTATTGATAGGTGAAAACTGCATGAAAATCCGTCCAGTAAATTTGAGTTTATCGCGAACATACATACACATATTTTAAACAGACTTTGTTTTATAAGGTGTATGATGTTCACCAATGTTCACAGTTTGGACAAGTCATTGTAAAAACATCGTCAAATCAAAACTTATCAGTTTTTTTTACTGTGAATACCCTATTAAATATTATACAGGGTGTTTGGTACATCGTTTGCCAAATTAAAACGGCAGATAGGTTGAGTCATTTGCTATCTTCCCGGTTCTGAAATTTTTAATTTTGCGCACTTTTTTTTTCAGCTCTATGCCAGTTTTTCGTAAATTTCAAATTTTTACTTGAGCAGTAGTAAAAAAATCCAAAACCGATTTTTTTTTCTAGGAATGAGTAGATATGACTCAACCTATCTGCCGTTTTAATTTGGCAAACGATGTACCAAACATCCTTTATAGGTATGTACATAAATTTAATATGTAAACCGGATAAAACAGCTGCATCACACATAATTTTATACGTTTAGCATTTCTAATTCACATATTTATAATAATTTGAGTAAATTTACTGTAACAGTTCAGGTCAAGGAAGACTATATTTTTAATAATCACTGTATTACATTATACTATTATTATATTATATTAGTTATTTTATCAGAGTGGTAGTGGTCGTCGTGTCAGGGTCGGTGGCAAGCTTCACAATCCGTCGCCATTCCTCCCGTACTGTAGCCCTTCTTGTACATTCATGGAGTAGTTCATTGAATGCACTTTTGACTAGGTCTGACCAACGCATTGGTGACCTACCGCGCCTTGTGCCTTCGAGTTTTCCCTGCACTACAAGTCGTTCCACAGATGTATACTTATACTTTGTAATATACTTTTACTTGTCTGTATGTCCAATTGTCAATGTTTTTCTTTGGGAGTATTTGGACTACTGGTACCTAATATTATTTACTAGTGTTAAGTAGTACGTAGGTTTTATATGTCTCGATCTATTACGAAGCGCTGATGGCCTAGCGGTAAGAGCGTGCGGCTTTCAATCCGGAGGAGTAGGGTTCAAACACCGGCTCGTACCAATGAGTTTTCATATTCAAATATCTTTATTGCTACCATGTTCATTTTTACATAGGATGGTATTCAAACATTATAAACTCGGTACATGGTACCCTGTTAGGGCATAGCCACAATCTTAATACTAATACTAATGGAGACTATTTACAAAATACTAAACTAGTCATAACATAATTTGAGAATACATTGCAAAATTCATTATAATAAATTGTAATTCGGAACATTTTTCGGAACTTATGTACGAAATATCATTTTATATTTACCAGTCACTTTTCGGTGAAGGAAAACATCGTGAGGAAACCGGACTAATCCCAATAAGGCTTAGTTTCCCCTCTGGGTTGGAAGGTCAGATGGCTGTCGGTTTCGTAAAAACTTAATGCCTACGTCAATTATTGGGATTTGTTGTTAAGCGGACCCCAGGCTCCCATGAGCCGTGGCAAATTGCCGGGATAACGAAAGGAAGAAGAAGAGACCTTTCGATTTAAGTATGTAGTAGGTATAATAATTGTAGATGTAATAAAAAAGACGAATGAAAAATGTTTAGTCAGCTTATTGACTTGACGCAAATTCTTGGGATTAGCTGCCAAGTGGACTCCAGGCTCCCATGAGCCGTGGCAAAAAGTTGAATAAGTATATTGCTAAATACTAAAAATACCAGGCATTAGTCACTCTTGCATAAATATGTGCAAATCTGGAAAGCGAGAATGGCTTAAATAATTAGTTCAAACATTGACATACTTACATACAATAGTACATTTCGATGCTAGTGCGGAAGGTATGTCATTACTTCACGAGTACCGAGATATCTTGGCACGAGCCGCAGGCGAGTGGCAAGACTCGGGACGAGTGAAGAATGACATTTCCGCACGTGTATCGAACGACATTTTTTAATACAGTTGCGAAAAAATAAGTAAAATATTGTTAATCGTACACTAAACCAAAGTGGTAACAGTGACAGCTCGCTTAGACGTCGTCTTTAAGTATATTATATCTATGGGCGTTTGGCAGCTATTCCGTTCCATTCAGACAACTTATTAAGAACGGAATTTTCAATATTCAATATTAAAAAATAAACGTGTTATAATGATGAAGAGGTAAGTATTAAAATATGAAATATGTATATTTTTCACATTCTTACATTAACAGTAGGTTTTTCTGCTGATTACGACGTTTAAAGGAAACTAATATTAACACTCATCAATAAGTAGTCGTGAATTGGAACAAGTATAAATTTAAAAAAATTGGAAAAGTAAAAAGCACTAGTTCGAGATAACCAACTTTCCGCACGCTAAACAGCTACGTAAAGTAGCACTTTTTGAGCAACTGTATTAAAAAATGTTATTCAGTTTTCGGAAACGATTATCAGCGATGCTTAGCCGAGAAAGGGCACAAAGGTCATTAAAAGTAATGTACAAGAAGCCCTTCCAATTCTCAAAAAGCCAACTACTGTCCTAAAGTAACACTCTCTCAGTCCGCCAATTGTTATTCTTTAAAGTGCGCACACACACACACACACACACAAACGCGCGCGCGCACGCACACGCACACAGACAGACAAGCAGACACACAAACACACACATACACACACAAATACACAAAGTTTAAAATAATAAAAATAGTTTAATAATTTAGAGTAGCTCATTTATATTTGTAAATTCGTATTTTATCTGTATTTTTTCGCATCATCTGATTGATAAATCTACTGGAATTTCCTAGATTCCTCACGACACAGGCTTGAGCTTGACCTAGTATGAGGGCTACTGCTAACAGTGCTAACCAATATTTGTACTTATTAAGTGAAACTGATTTGTTTTATCCTATATCTCATCTATGCCTGGTAACGAAATAAATTGTTGTGTTTGTGTTTGTATGACTCACGTTAGACCGGGCCGGGTTCGGGCTGGAGCTTCCGGAGCTTCGTTTTCTATGGTAAGCATCACGTGATCACCGGTCATCTGTTATAGAAAAGTAAGCACCGGAAGCTCCGGCCCGGACCCGGCCCGGTTTAACGTGAATCATCTTTAAATTGCACCATTTTTCCGTTTGTTTACTCTCTAACCAGGAACATAATACATTCTTATTTCACAATTATGCTGACTAACTAATATCAAGATAACTTTGTTATTGACCGTACGCAGAATCGAACCGGCGACCTCGCAGTCAATCCGTAAGGCTTTCCCGTGCGTCACATGTGATGCAACCGTCGCCTTCTGACTCAAATGCATTTTGCGTCATCTCACCTTCGGATGACCCTAGTGATTTTAGATTTATATTATCAATTATAACGTAATTTAGATTTAGTTGTTCAATCAATTTACAGAGTGGCTAAAACTTGTTTTTAACCGACGACGGAAAAGAAGGACGCGCGTGCGTGGCCGCAGTCGTGCGTGCGTGCGTGCGGTTTTAAAAAAAGCAGATTTACTAGCGCTGGTTCTTAGACATGTTTTGTCAAAATCGGTTTATCCGTTTCATTGCGTCGAGGGTTTTAATTTTATTAAATGTGTGTTTTATTATATTATACTTAGTATAGATACTTAAATAACAGCTTAATGCTTAATGAAAATACTTAATTCCAGCTTTCAAGCTATGTACAGTTGTAGTGCATAATTATTTTCCATCGTATTTTCACGGAAACGTACGAACGTGTCTTGCTCAATCGGTCTCGGTACAAGAAGTAGCATGAGTAGCATGACAAATACAAACGTTTCCGAGAAAATACGATGGTAAACAATTATGCACTACAGCTATAGATGGCATCATTTGATTTTCTATATTTTGTAAGGCCTATTTACAAACTATTTGAACTCGTAGGTGGTGGCCTTCTACCGTATATGTACATATAACAATGTGTTTAAAAATATAGATGCAACCGTATCTACCATATTAGCTAGGTGTGACTCCAATATTGAGTTTAAAACTAAATCAATATTGAAGATTACTGAAATACTTAGTCAACAATTTCATGGTAGGTTAGTCAATGAAAATTCGTAATTCGAATATAACAGCTAATGTAAATAGTGCTGTAAGGTGGTGGTACTAGTGCTCGACATGCTAATGCCCAATAGATGATACCCTGCTGTCACCTCTATTGACAATGACTTAAGTTTCAAGAGACATGTACTGGGACGTCTGGGACCAATACCACCACCTTACGTCACTGTACTTTATATAGCTGAACCTCTAGCGGATGTAATTAAGGGTCAAACAGAATAGAACTATGATAAAATCATTGCTTACATGCCCACAAGCTGTTAACTATAGCCCACAGGAGAGAAAAATGTACTGTCCGCGATAACACACTAGTTTTCTCTCCTGTGGGCAATAGTTAACAGCTTGTGGGCATGTAAGCAATGATGTTATCATAGTTCTTTAAATAAAAGGAGGACCTTTTCACGTGGATAAGGGTTAAATAAGAAAATTAACCTTAATAGCCCTTAACTCTTGTGTATGTCTACAGGAAAGACATAACACAGTGATCTGTTTGACCCTTAAGCGTTTGCGTTGTCTCATTTTGTTTAGGATTTTGAACATCTCGTCAAGCGCGCCGTTGTGGATACTCAAAATCCCATACAAAATGACACTTAACGCAAATACATCACGCTATCGAATGAAATTTACACTAGATGAATGAAATGAATGAACATAAAGATGAAATCTCAACCCACCGTCTCACCGCGAAGCCTCTGATTACATTATGAAACAGATTGACCATTGTCTACTAATAATTACAATTTAATGGGTAATCAACGGTTACAAAGAAAGAAATTGTCTTCCTGGGCTCGCATGCTCTAATTAATTACTCGAGGTAATCACTAATCAGGCTCTTAATGAGTAGGTACTTTACTCACTTAAGTTATCGAACCTTCGTACATTTTATTACCCTTCTACGGAATAGGAAGAAATTATTTTATTGCCATCAGAATCAGATATCATGAGAGCGACCAAAGTGCTTAAAGGATGACGATGACACACGTTAGACCGGGCCGCGTCCGGGCCGGAGCTTCCGGCGCTTACTTTTCAATGACATGACAGGCGAACACGTGATGCTTTCCATTGAAAACGATACCCCGGAAGCTCCGGCCTGGCCACGGCCCGGTCACGGATTAAGGATGACTATCATTAATCCGACGAAATAAGTAAGAAGCTGTGGAATCGGGAACTATTTAATCTTTTGTGCTTAAATTTTTGTTCATTTAGTCAGGCGTGGCTCACTCCGTGATTTCGTCGATTTGCTACAGGTAGCTAAAAGTACATCCGTTCCACACCAATTTTGGTGGCTAGCCATAAGCCGCGCGTGGCGCTGTCGCCACCTAGTGGCCATATCTGTCCTGATCGTAACAGACGCGTTTTGTTAGAGAGTGAGTCTTCTGTCCCTAGTTACTATTATTTATTCTGTGATTTAGTATAACAAATAAAACAGCCTAAAGCGTATATAACGTATATTAAGCGTTACATAAGGTTCATGCCATCGTCCGCAGTTCTTATCTGATGTCAGATCTGATCTAATGCCAAGGTCGTGGGAGTCTGGTCTTTGACTGACTTTTGACGGAAATGTTTGGATGGGGGTCTAATTATAGACATTGTAGTCCGGTTAAGGAGTATTTAACGGTTAATTATTTAGCAAAAGTAAAAAGGTTAAGTTAAGGCCATAAATTTAATTTCTTTCGTCAAACCTCAAACGTTTTTAAAGAAGCCCTTCTTTTTAATTTATATATTTTTATTTAAAAAACGAAATACCATTGGTAAACATAACACATACATCAGAAACACAGAACTAGGTACATACGCTCCTGAACTAGAGTTGTAGATGTAGGCGTCAAGACCGCTAAGCTTAAAAAGTGGGACTGGGCTGGGCATGTCTGCCGCATGCACTCAGAAAGGTGGGCCAAAATGGTTACTGAGTGGGACCCACGGAACACCATGCAGGCCGGGGTTCAGGCAGCGGGACGACTTGGACGCATTCTACCCCAAATGGTGGGAAAATGCCGATGCCAGGGTCGAGTGGAGAAAACGAGGGGAGGCCTTTGCCCAGCAGTGGGACACCAAAGTAGGCTAATAATAACGAAAGAAAACAGAGACAGACTAACTGGAACCTACTGTTGATGATGACCAAAAAATGAAGGCACGTTAGATTCTTTTGTGAAGTCATGAACTCAGTTTTTATTTTTACTTTTCGAAAATTATAAAAGTTTCTAAACACGAAAATAATAGCTGAATGACAGTTTTTTTTATATTTTCCCTTGTTATGTATCTTATTATAAAAATACGTGTATTGTTTACTTGGGTCTTCGAACTTTTCAACGAAAATCAATACAATATTGACTCGAAAAGTAGTCCTTATAAATCAGATTATAAGTCTAATTATTCACATTAAAACAAACAATCATGATATATTTCTGCCCGATCGGAACATGGTTTCTGACATACAATTAATAGGGATACTGGCCTAGAGGCCTATGAACTATATCTTAACAGCAGGAGGTCCTTTTCCGCTTATTAAAGGTCACTATTAAGTTGAGAAAGGTCACCTATCTTCGATATGACGGTATTCCCTCCAAGAGACCACATGATGTCATCTACAAAAAAAAAACTTTAAAAAATATAAACTAGTGGTCTGTAAGCTGTACTCTCGAATCCTCATGACTCCGCTATTTTGTAAAATTCTCCAAAAACTGAATCGACAAATAAATTATACATAATTTCGATAATCAGAGCCACAAGCATGTGTATCCGTGGGACACGACATAGATTTAAATCTGTTAAAAAAATCCTAGGCTTTGATGACGGGGCAGCCCTAGCCCAGAACTCCACCATTAACCAACCTTCTCTCTTTTTTCAGGGTTCCGTTCCGTACCTCAGAAAAACGGAAGCCTTACCTATAGGATCACTCGTGCGTCTGTCTGTCTGTCCGTCTGTCACAGCCTATTTTCTCGGAAACTACTGGACCAATTAAGTTGAAATTTGGTACACATATGTAAATTAGTGACCCAAAGACGGACATGTAACGTAAATAAATGAATTTTAAACATGAGGGCCACTTTTGGGGGGTAAATGAGAAAGTTAAAAAATAAAGTTTTTCAAAAGAAAGAGCTAATTTTGAGAATTTCAAATATATATTTTTTATAATTTTAAAATAAGAAAAAAGCCAAAAAAATACCCCCCCCCCCCCCTTTATCTCCGAAAGTACTGTGTCCAATATTTTGCAAAAAGAAGCACAAAATAGTTCTTTACCTATAGGTGACAGGAAAACCTATTAGAAATGTGCAGTCAAGCATGAGTCGGACTTTGTACGGAACCCTTGGAACGCGAGTCCGACTCGCACTTGGCCGGTTTTTTTATTTTTTATTTGTGTTTATGTAACCATTTTGACATTCATCGTGTAAACTGTTTTTAGGTTTCCTTGCCCAATGGGTAAAAACAATTACTTACTAAGATATTTATTATAAGTGGAGTCTTAGTACTAGGGGATGATTTATTATGTACGGAAAGGAAAGTACGGAACCCTCGGTGGGCTAGTCCGACTCGCACTTGTCCGGGTTTCTATTACAATAATGAAAATATGAAATATAGCCAGCAAAATGGCTTGCACATGCCATCTTTTGCATTAGCAAGTAATTTTAAAGATTATAAAACTGATACTTTGTATATAATCGTATTGATATGTTTAAGGAAGCATTTAATATGTTAATAATACTCGTTATATTACATATGCCATCATAATGTGGTTTAACTAGTCAGATGGGTTTAACCCTTTCAACGCTACGCCTAGTGCGCCGCGCGTCGTAAACCTTGTCTTAAGAGGCAACAGGAGTGGTCATTTCTCCATACAAACGTGACTGTTTCCTCCGTTATTTTTGAAGCTAGAGTAATGATTTTTTCACCACAGATTATTATTATTATTAATATATGTGTCGGACTGTTTTGCTTTTTTTGATATATTGGTGTTTAAGGCGCTAGAGCACTTCAAAAACGGCCTAATTTAAAGCCGACCACTGACTAACAGTCCGCCGGACGATAACAGCCGGTCAGTTGTTCGGAACTGTCAAATTTTTGTTCTAACTGACAGGCCGATATCGTCCGGCGGCCTGTTAGTCAGTGGTCGGCTTTAAATTAGGCCGTTTTTGAAGTAAACTCAGAACTAAATATTCAAAAATATTCAAAACTGACATCAATTACCCTAAAAAACAAAACAGTCAGACACAGATAATTTCATTACCATTTAGATCTCAAAATTTCGTTACAAATGGTAAAGTTTTGGAGGAGGAAACAGTCAAGTACGAAACCTCTTTTTTCAGATTTTTACGCAGGATTTTTCGCCTTTTTTTTATCGCACCAGTTTTAGGAGCCGCTTCCGTTAGCGAGACGGATATGTTTACTTACCTAAAATATTTAAATCGAAGCTCCAGTATCCTCTTAAGAGTAACATTCCATTTCTGACCGCAGCTGCACTGCTAGTACGAACGCGTCGGTGTTATTGTCAATTTCCATAGTAAAATGAATAATGGTGCTGCTGTCGTTGGAAATGGACTGTCACCTTTATGCACGAAGGTTGATATTGGGCTGTAGCCACGCACGTCAGTTGACGTCCTTGGCAGTCAAAAGGTTAAAATTGGAATATATAAGGGAGTGGTAGTAGTATAGTCACATTGACGTAAAATAGTGAAGGCTGATAAGACAAAACAAAACCCGCCTAAGATGACTCACGATAATTGTTAATTTTAGTATAACCATCACATTTGAGATAAGTTTTACCATTCGATTGGCATAATTTTATTTGTCTTGACATTAGCACACAAAGCCGCCTTAATTCAGGGGCCCACTGATTAACAGTCCGCCGGACGGTATCGGCCTGTCAATTGTTCGAAACTGTCATAATTTTGTTCTAACTGACAGGCCGATACCGTATTGTCAAAGTAAATTTCGTATTCGTAGTCACAGTAAATTTACTGCCATTTTTCGACACAGGATCAAAATTTAGAACGCCATTTGACTTTGATCTTTGTTCTTTCACTGATATGTGTTAAAATTGTTAAATATCAAACGGTATCTAACCGAGTATAGGCCAAAGGTATGGCGCCATCTTTTCGAGCGTATTTTTTTCTTCATTTTCGGAGGCACGTTTTTTTCTTACCGTATTATATACCGTAAAGTCGGGTTACTTTAGGCCTTGGAGGGTAACTTTGGCCATTAGGATTTACTCGGTCCAGGTCATATTAATGCACTGTAATTATGGAAATATGACATGAGGTTGGTTTTAGCTAACCTTTGACGTTTTAATGTTTTTTATTAGACCCTTTTAAATAAGGTATCCATGTGGGTCAAAGTTACCCTCCTTTAGGTCAAAGTAACCCGAGTTTACGGTACATATACATATACAATATATACATGTATGTCTTTGGTATGGAGCATGGAACAGCGGTCGCCCACCATCCTCTTAAATCATCAAACTAGGTAATTGTTAAAAAATAATTTATGATCTTGTTTTTTCATTAAGTGTGAATAATTTATGCTAATTTGTTTAAGTGTTATCAACTAAAATTGGTACAGGAAGTTTATGATGGATTTGAGCTCCTTGAAGAATAAACTTATGCAACACGTTTTTATTGCTCTAAAGTGCAACGCAACTGTCCGGTATCCGGCCGTATGGTAAAAATATGCTCGGTTAGGCCGGATACCGGATAGTGACCGGATATCCGGTGCAACTTTACTTACAAAACCTCTCGTATTGCGGGTATCCACGGACGACCGATTGTCTATTCCTTTGAAACGCGTACGACACGTCACGCTATCGAATGACATTAATTTACACTACTAGGGATAGGTACAGTCAGCTGTAAAAATATGGGTGTAGCCAACTTATTCAAAAATATGTCCCATAGTTCTTAATTCGCTGACATAAGAGCTATGGGAGATATTTTTGAGATGATTTGTGCACCCATATTTTTACAGTTGACTGTAATAGGATGATTTTGGGGTCGTGATCCCGAATGTCAAATGAGGTCATATTAACCGAATTTCCCCATGGGACTAACTACAAAATCGTGAAATTAAATCTAATGTAGTCCCTTGAGGGCCCAGACAAAATGTGTAGTTCCAGGAGTAAAATTTTTCACGATTTTCATATCGGTCCCATTGGGAAACCTTGTTCTACGACCATCTCGTACATTTTTGATATTAGGGGACCCTAATATCATTTGTTTTGAGAACATGCAGGTAGGTACTACATACAACTATTAGTTATATACTTACTTACTTCGCTGGCTCAGCGACCCGAAATGGAACTTGACCTCCGACACTAGATTTCGCCATTCGTTCCTATCCTGTGCGATCTGACGCCATTCAGCAGCTTGTATGCCACACACCCACACAGGTCTTTCTAGACCTCGTCGATCCATCGGTACCTAGGCCTTCCGACCGGACGTCTCCCAGTTGGTCGCCCCAGATAAGCTCTCTTGGCTGCACGATCCTCTCCCATCCTCTCCACATGGCCGAGCCAGCGAAGACGAGCAGCCTTGCTCTCGCCGATGATGTTGGGCTCGCCCACCAGTTCTTCCACCTCCAAGTTCCTCCTCACTCTCCGAGAGCCATCCTCACGTCGTGTAGGGCCTAGGATCTTTCTAAAGATCTTCCTCTCTGCCACCAAGAGCTTGTTTTCCTCCTTCAGGGTTAACGTCCACGTCCAACTAGTTATATGCTTTAAGAATATACCGGGTGTGGCCTGTAATATGAGCAAAAAATTAAACTGTGGGCTGTACTCCTCATACTGACCAACATCTGTTCGGCGACTTTTTAAAATAACTTGTGGTTTGATTTTTAATACACTTTAAAGTTTATTTTAAGACGCAATGTATTGCGAATTTTGTTATGTTTAAGGCGTGACAAGCAACGTCAATCACAATGATATGGCGTGGCGATGGCGTCCATTGAAGATAATATTTATTTTGTATGAAAAATAGGGAGTGGAAATACAGCAAAATTTTTAAAAGTTGTTGAACAAAAGTGTCACCGTTTGAGGAGTACAATCTACGTTTTAATTATTTTCTCGTGTTACAGGCCACACCCGGTATAATATCCACGAAATGCCCACAGTCCCACCAGTGTTACTTAATACTTCAAAGTAAATTAAACCATTTTCAATTGGAGTAGAGTTGCATTTCTTTTGTTACGTTCGATTTCGAAACAAAAGGAATTCAACCATGTTTTCTTCACTATTAATTTCAAATTCAAATGCCATTTTTTTGTACGCTGGGCCTTATTAGGATATGTTAATTTTTAACACGACATGGTCCGCCAATTTCAAGTTACACGCGTGAACTATATGAATATAAATATTAAAATGCAGTTTTTTAGCCATTTTTTTGAACTAGCGAATTCCCATGATTTCGTAAACAGACTCAGTTCCGCACAAAATTTACGTCATTTTAATTTAAATTTACAAGTTTTTTGACAGCAATTAAGACAAGGACCGAGGACGTTGGCTAAACTACGTTTATAATTAAAAATGGTTGACGTAACTGGTGACCGAAGAGCTGGCGGCTACTCGCACAACTTTTTTTTTTTTAATGAAATAGGAGGCAAACGAGCAGACGGATCACCTGATGGTAAGCGATTACCGCCGCCCATGGACACCCGCAACACCAGAAGGGTTGCAAGCGCGTTGCCGGCCTTTAAGATGGGAGTACGCTCTTTTCTTGAAGGTTTGTAGGTCGTATCGGTCCGGAAATACCGCTGGCGACAGTTCATTCCACAGTTTGGCTGTGCGAGGCAGGAAGTTTCTGGAGAAACGCACAGTTGAGGACTGCCAACCATCCAAGTGATGAAGATGGTAATGTTGTCGCGTAGGGCGATGGCGAAAAGAAGCGGCAGGGATTAATCCGAACAATTCCTCGGAGCACTCCCCGTTATACATGCGATAGAAAATGCAGAGCGAGGCTACATCTCTACGCAGCGCCAAGGAGTCAAGCCGTTCCGAAAGACGCTGGCAGTCAACAATTCGAGCCGCTCTTCGTTGGATGCGGTCCAGAGGGAGAAGCTGGTATTGGGGTGCCCCTGCCCACAGATGAGAGCAGTATTCCATGTGTGGGCGAACCTGCGCCTTATAAAGCTGTAGGCGCTGGGCCGGTGTGAAATACCGTCTCGATCTGTTGAGCACACCGAGCTTCTTGGAGGCTAATTTAGCCTTACCCTCTAGATGACCGCGGAACTGGACTTCACTCGAAATGTCGACACCAAGGATTCCGATACTGGCTGCGGCACTCAGGGGAGTGCTCTCAAAACGAGGTGACGCGACAAACTCTAACTTTTTTGCGGTAAACGCGCAAACCTGTGTCTTGCTAGGGTTAAAACGGACTAAGTTAAGTCGACCCCATTCAGAGACTTCCTTTAGGGAAGTCTCAATTTCAGACACAAGTTTGTTCCGGCTCTCGATGACGTTTTCCCGAGAAATATTGGTGCGGCCGGTGTAAAAGGCATCACCTGTACTATCATCAGCATAACAATGAATGCCGCTGATTTGCAGCATGTCATTGATATGCAGAAGGAATAGCGTGGGTGATAGCACACAGCCTTGGGGGACACCAGCATTCACAGACATGGGTTCTGAGCATTCACCGTCAACTACGACCTTTATGCTTCTGTCTGCTAGAAAGCTACTGACCCATACACATAATTTCTCGGGAAGCCCATAGGATGGTAGCTTCGAAAGAAGTGCTTTGTGCCAAACGCGATCGAAGGCCTTCGCAATATCCAAGCTAACAGCCAATGCTTCACCCTTTGTCTCGATCGCCTGTGCCCAACGATGTGTCAAGTAGACTAGAAGATCACCAGCCGAGCGGCCTCTACGGAAACCGTATTGTCGGTCACTAAGCAACTGGTGATCCTCTAGGTACCGAAGGAGCTGGCAGTTGATAATGGACTCCATTATCTTCGAGAAAAGGGAGGTTATAGCTATTGGCCTGTAGTTGGACGGGTTTGAGCGGTCGCCTTTTTTAGGGATCGGGTGCACCAAAGCTGACTTCCACGAGGTTGGGACTACGCCAGAAGTGTAAGAGAGCCGGAAAAGACGCGTTAAGACCGGTGCCAACTCAGGAGCACACATCTTCAGCACAATCGCAGGGATTCCATCAGGCCCACTCGACTTATGAGTGTCGAGGGAAAGAAGTGCTTTACGCACTGAGCTTTGGTTTAACCGGATATCCGGCATACAGCTCTCGCACCGCGGTATGGTCGGCGGCGCGTATCCCCCGTCATCCAAAGTCGAGTTGGACGCAAAGAGTTTACCCAGAAGGTCGGCTTTGTCTTTTGCGTCGTGGGCCAATGAATCATTTCCCATGTGCAGTGGCGGAAAAGATGGCGTGCAGAAATTTCCCTGGATAGCTTTGGCAAGAGACCAGAACGCACGAGTTCCCGAAGGGAGGCGCTCTAATTTCTCGCCAATTCTACCAATGTGCAGTGACTTTGCTCTGGCAATAACTCTTTTGAAGGACCTGGAGGCAAAGTTATACTCCTTTTTTAATGCGCTAGTCTTTACATCCCGTACTGTCGCTGCATCTACCCAGGCTTGGTAGCACTCTTGCTTTCGGCGAGAGGCCCTTTTGCAGAAGCGACCAAACCAAGGTTGGGATTTGCCACCAACAGGAACCACAGAGGATGGAATGAATAGCTCCATTCCCTGCAGCACAACGTCAGCAACAGAATCAGCAACGACATTGGGATCATCCGGCGTGAAGCAAACCTGCCTCCAAGGGTAGGATGCAAAGAAGGTACGCATCCCGTCCCAATCTGCTGACCTATAGTGCCACACCCGGCGGCTAACGTATCAGCATTGCGATACAGCGAGGAAATGCCGCCAGCATCCTTGGTACAATGCCTCAAGGGCCTATTTTAGATTTAAGCTAGTTATTAATTTAGTTTAGTAGTACCACTGTATATATATTGTATGTAAATAAAAAAAAAATTAAAAATATTTCGTGTGTGGTCTGTCTTAACTATAGTAATAAGTATCCATTTTAACTGCAAAAAGTTTAGTAAACCTTACCAAATTGGTGATGGCGATTTTACGGTGTTTTAGCAAGTTTTAGTCAAAACTGAATATTTGTACTTATTTAAATAAATAATAAATAAATAAATATTGGGGACATCCTACACAGATCAACCTAGCCCCAAACTAAGCAAAGCTTGTACTATGGGTGCTAGGCGATGATATACATACTTTATAGATAAATACATACTTATATATATAGAAAACACCCATGCCTCAGGAACAAATATCAGTATTCATCACACAAATAAATGCCCTTACTCCCTACTGGGATTCGAACCCAGGACCATCGGCTTCACAGGCAGGGTCACTACCCACTAGGCCAGACCGGTCGTCAAAACTTATTTTCCTTTTAACCGCCATTGAATTTTTCATCGAGCTTGCTCGTGTCGCTGGCGGTACGAAGATCATCATTATCATTAACTTAAGAGTGATTAAGATGAGTGATTATTCTCTTGTCGGTGGAGTATCTTCCAGCTTTCCCTATCTTGCTACTTTTTCTTTCACTTGCTCCAAAAAGCTGCGTCTGGGTTTTCCTCTTCCCCGCTTGGGTCCTACAAGTACGAAGTTTTGTCGTATGTATCAGACCGCGGCGAAATGAGCCCGATTTTGTATGTCTTACCACTACACCTTATAAAACAAAGTCCCCCGCGGCGTCTGTCAGTTTGTGTTTGTATGTTCGCGATAAACTCAAAAACGACTGAACGGATTTCTTCTTGAGGAAGATTTTGGTGTATTTGTTAACCCGTGCGATTATAATATATTACTCTGCGGGTGGTTAAAAGGTTAAGCAGCCTAATGACCACCTCACTCCATTGAAGTCTGTGTAATGTAAGCTTTAACGGACTTTAATCCAATTATTTGCTTCCGATATTTTAAAAAAATCTCCAGCGTGACGTGACGTACGCGTTTGCTAAGTGTCATTTTGTATGGTATTTTGAGTTTCTAAACGTCCCGCTTGGCGCGCTGTTCAAAATCCTATACAAAGCGAGTCGGACTCGCAAACGAAGGGTTCCGTACAATTATCTATAAAAACGGTCACCCATCCAAGTACTGACCCCGCCCGACGTTGCTTAACTTCGGTCAAAAATCACGTTTGTTGTATGGGAGCCCCACTGAAATCTTTATTTTATTATGTTTTTAGTATTTGTTGTTATAGCGGCAACAGAAATACATCATCTGTGAAATTTTTTACTGTCTAGCTATCACGGTTCGTGAGATACAGCCTGGTGACAGACAGACGGACGGACGGACGGACGGACGGACAGCAGAGTCTTAGTAAAAACCGGGCAAGTGCGAGTCGGACTCGCGCACGAAGGGTTCCGTACCATAATGCAAAAAAAACGAAAAAAAAGGTCACCCATCCAAGTACTGACCACTCCCGACGTTGCTTAACTTTGGTCAAAAACTTTTTAACAAAAAAAATAACCGCCGAAAAAAAACTAAAAGGAAATAAAAAAACCGGCACTAACACGAAACGAGTAGACCAACAAAAACAATAGCACACTGAAAAGAAAAAAATAATTATTTTGTCTTCAATAACGCAAGTGAATACCTATGAACTATGTATATACATACTTCTGAAATCAATCACACAAATCTGCGTATTTATATATTTACAATCTGTTATTTTTGGAGTCGGTGCCAGCCTCAAACAAACTTGAGCACCTTAGTGAAGCACCTGCACCGACTCCAAAAATAACAGATTGTAAATATATAAATACGCAGATTTGTGTGATTGATTTCAGAAGTATGTATATACATAGTTCATAGGTATTCACTTGCGTTATTGAAGACAAAATAATTATTTTTTTCTTTTCAGTGTGCTATTGTTTTTGTTGGTCTACTCGTTTCGTGTTAGTGCCGGTTTTTTTATTTCCTTTTAGTTTTTTTTCGGCGGTTATTTTTTTTGTTAAAAAGTTTTTATTTTATAATTTTCTGTGGCTATAATTTATACAAATTATTACATGCTTAATTTTTGATTACTTTTAAAATAGCTACCTACCTTGCTTTAGCTATTAACTGTTATATTAATAATCCTACTTTAACTATTATTTTGTTCTGTAATATAAATAAATTACCCCTATTTTCCCACCCTTAGGGTAGGATTTTTTTCCAATTTTTTATTATTATTACGACTACTCTGTAAAAGGTTATGCGTGGTCATATGTTACAATCGGTGAGTGAAAAAATCAATCATCCCCTATTTTCCTACCCTTAAGGTTGGATTTTTTTTTCCAAATTTATATGGGACCAACTTCGGGGTATACCCTTTCCAATAAAAAAATAATTATCAAAATCGAACATCTCTGTAAAAAGTTATGCGTGGTCATACATAAAAAAAAAAAAAAAAAAAAAAAAGAAATATACGCGTCGACTTGAGAACCTCCTCCGTTTTTTTTTTTCGTCGGTTGAAAATCACGTTTGTTGCATGGGAGCCCCATTTAAATCTTTATTTTATTCTGTTTTTAGTATTTGTTGTTATAGCGGCAACAGAAATACATCATCTGTGAAAATTTCATCTGTCTAGCTATCACGGTTCGTGAGATACAGCCTGGTGACAGACAGACGGACGGACGGACAGCGAAGTCTTAGTAATAGGGTCCCGTTTTACCCTTTGGGTACGGAACCCTAAAAATAGACATAACGCAAACGCGAACGCTTGTCACGCTATAGGGCCACTTGCACCATTCACTAACCCGGGGTTAACCGGTTAAACCTGGAGTTACCATGGTTACCAGTACAATTTGACACTGGATTAACGGTTTTTTAACCGGTTAACCCCGGGTTAATGTGTGATGGTGCAAGTGGGGCTAATGAAATTTACACAATTTACCTCAGTCTCCCGGAGTGCGAAATGTCGGAATGTATTTTAAATTTTGAATACGCGATAAATGCCATTTTTTTACATAGTTTGATTTCACGGTGACCGAAGACAAGATACTTACTTATTTAAAAAATATGGTTCTCTGTAAAGTCGGTTTACGGACGATAATTTTGCGTGATAACGTCATAAGAAAACATTGATGAAAAATTGCATACTTTGGCCGTAACGTTACCATGGAGATCTGTCCACAACGTTACCATGGAGATCTGTCCACGACGTGACACTTTTTCGTGCATGCTACCGGTGTTCATCATTTTATAAGACGTTATCACGTCAAAAGAATGAGCATGATTAGGTGAACTTCGTCATACTTGGTGTATAATAAATCATGACACTCAACTATTTGAAGTAACCTCAGTACTTAGTTTTAATATATTTAAACTCGTACTTATAAACAATGCAAGGTGTTGGTTCTCTAATTATATTCTCAAATGTCAGCCATGACTCATATGTCTGTCATCCGTCAAGCTGTGAAACACAGTCATATATCAGAAAAGAACATTTCCCATTTAGAATTATCTCATATAATATTTAATGAAATGTGTAAATTGATTAATTTCCGCTACCTGAAGCTTGTCTGGAGGAAATCGAAAAATAAATAAATTATATAATAAAGATACCCAAAAATGTCGAAGGTTTCATACCTCAGGAGCTACTACTTAACACATACAGCGTGCTCCAAAGTAAAAAATCGTAATTTCTTAATTTCTTCGTAACCGCTACATCGGTTGTTGTGATACTTTGTATACTGGTTCTAAATTTCTAAATACCCTAATGCATATGTACGTCAGCTTTATCCAAGGACACCCTGTATAACTAATATTACATTATTTATTTCATATTTATGAATCATTTATTTACTCATTAATTCATCCTAATGCAATTATTATAAAATCAGACGATCCAACTTTTTAAAACGTGCAGTTAATCCATTGACCATCAATTTCAAAACAATATTACTGAATCCAACTCAAGGTGTAAAGTCTAATTAAAATATATTTTTCTAGTAAATCTCTATCATTATTTCCTACTACAGATCCTGATGACTTCACTACCTATAAGTTAATGATTTATTTACAGTTCGGTTGTAAAAAACGGTTCCTTCATGTTTCCTCTTGTCTTTTCCGGTTTTTTACCGAATCAATGATCTTATAGTAGAAAATGATGCCTACTAAAATACATAGGTAACTATGGATGGTCATGATAGGTAAAAGGGACCGTGCGCGTTGGAGGGTCTGCCATCTTGTGGCCTGAATCGGAAACATATGTGCACATGTACATTGCCAAAGCAAGTACCATCTACCGTTCTCGTCGGTACGTTTCCTTGTGCAATTATGTATCTATAGTAGATTCTGCCATCTTGTGGGCTACATCGGAAGCATAAACGACACATTTACGCTTCGCGCCAAAAATCTGACGGCTCCTATGTTGCCCCGGATAGTTCATGCACGGGGCTTATAAGTAGGGCATAGTCTAATAAAACATGGTCTTCCATTCCCAGAGTGACACGGGCCTACGTCACAACAACATGGCCGCTATATATAGCGCTATCGCATATTATCATATAGCGCTGTCGCATGATGACGTAGGCCCGTGTCAGTTAGGTCCCCTAGAAAAGACGGGAATGGAGTACCAGGCGGAGTATATTATTATACCATGGCATCGGGTAAATGCATCTGTCAGATTATGATTTGGTATTAAGAAAAGGTAATAGGGTAGATATTTGCTGAAAGGGTCGAATGGATTTACCCGAGTTAGAAGTTAAGCGACACACCTATATGTACTAAAAGAGCTCAAAACCCCTAGTGTACATTTCGTTCAATAATGTGACGAGCGTTCGCGTTTGCGTTATGTCTATCTTTGTATGAGATCTTGAACAGCGCGCCAAGCGGAACGTTTTGGAAATTCAACATCACATACAAAATGATGAATGAAATTTACATATAGGCCAACGGGCCTAGAACTATAAAACTTGACAAGTAGTCTTACATTACAGGGAAAAAAATTAAAAGGGAAAAATTACAAAAAGTTATTTTTACATTTATATTATGTAGGTATATGTTAGTTAAAGTACGGAACCCTCGGTGGACGAGTCCGTCGCGCACCTGGCCGGTTTTTGTTATTAAAGATTATGAAGTCGGTTAAAACAGACAAACAGAACTTATAGTCTGTAACTTTAGGATGACTTTAGGTACTTATTTAAAAAAGAGTAAACAAAATCTACCCTCAAATGGCTTCTTGAGCCAGTTGAGGGTAGATGAAAACATTACATGATCACATAATGTAGGTCAAAGTCAGGTCGTTCAGTGACAGACCCAGGTGATTTTGTATTTAGTTGGTTAACCAATAAATGTTATAACTATCCGAAAATGTACAAATAGTTTGTTTACTTTTATTTAAGTACCTAAAGATACAGAGTATAAGTAGGCCCGCAGATTCCGGCATCATGAGGCGATATACTTGGCGTTAGCAATAACATCCATTCGTAGTAGGTAAAAATAAATGTATAAAATCATCTAACTGGGTTTTGACATTGGAAATGTCTTTTCGTTCGCTCCAGTATACGGTCCGATTTCACGAAAAAGTGCGATCCCCTTATATCTCGGAAAGTTGTGAAGATATGATATTAAAAAATAGGCTCAAAAGACGCATAATCACGAGAGCTGTAAGGTGCAAAAATAATTATTCGAGAAAGTCAAAAACAAAAAAAGTTATGGTCGAAATAGTGAAAATAAAATTCAATTTTGACATTGGAAATGTCTTTTCGTTCGCTCCAGTATAGGCTCCGATTTCACGAAAAAGTGCGATCCCCTTATATCTCGGAAAGTTGTGAAGATATGATATTAAGAAATAGGCTCAAAAGACGCATAATCACGAGACCTGTAAGGTGCAAAAATAATTATTCGAGAAAGTCAAAAACAAAAAAAGTTATGGTCGAAATAGTGAAAATAAAATTATTTTTTTTCCGAATTTTTGATTTTGGTGCTCGATAATTTGGAAACGAAGAATGATATCAAAAATTTGAGAAAAACGGCTCTGGACAATTTAGTCAGCTACAATTTGAGCCTAAAACAAAGACGATCGGGTTAAGGGTTTGCCCTGTAGCCTAACCTTTAAATAGTCAAAAAGGCAGACCGACATTTTTCACATGACATTTATGACTTCATGTTTCGCAGAGTTCGTTATCGGTGTTTGTTGTGAATTATCGATAGGGAGAGGGAGAGGGAGAGGGAGAGGGAGAGGGAGAGGGAGAGGGAGAGGGAGAGGGAGAGGGAGAGGGAGAGGGAGAGGGAGAGGGAGAGGGAGAGGGAGAGGGAGAGGGAGAGGGAGAGGGAGAGGGAGAGGGAGAGGGAGAGGGAGAGGGAGAGGGAGAGGGAGAGGGAGAGGGAGAGGGAGAGGGAGAGGGAGAGGGAGAGGGAGAGGGAGAGGGAGAGGGAGAGGGAGAGGGAGAGGGAGAGGGAGAGGGAGAGGGAGAGGGAGAGGGAGAGGGAGAGGGAGAGGGAGAGGGAGAGGGAGAGGGAGAGGGAGAGGGAGAGGGAGAGGGAGAGGGAGAGGGAGAGGGAGAGGGAGAGGGAGAGGGAGAGGGAGAGGGAGAGGGAGAGGGAGAGGGAGAGGGAGAGGGAGAGGGAGAGGGAGAGGGAGAGGGAGAGGGAGAGGGAGAGGGAGAGGGAGAGGGAGAGGGAGAGGGAGAGGGAGAGCACAAAATAAAAACTTATACAGAGAAACATAAAAAAGAAAAAGTGCCACGAAATGGTCTCACCTCAGCATGTTGCTGGCGGCTGCTAGCAGATAGCTGATGCTGAACCCTGGCAGTACCTAGTGGAGCTCGGGTTTAATACAACATAAGCACACGCTGTTTTGGTCATCGGACTCGTCTCGATGAGCACTTAGGAGAGTAGTACCCAAGATAGAGCTGATGCTGAACCCTGGCTGTACCTAAAGGAACTCAGGTTTGTTGCAACATAGGCACACGCTGTTTTGGTCATCCGACTCGTCTTGATGAGCACTTAGGACAGTAGTACCCAAGATAGAGCTGATGCTGAACCCTGGTTGTACCTAGCGGAACTCAGGTTTGGTGCAACATAGGCACACGCTGTTTTGGACACCCGATTCGTCATGATGAGCACATGGTAGAGCATTACCCAAGATAGCTGATGCTGAACCCTGGTAGTACCTATTGGAACTCAGGTTTGGTGCAACATAGACAAACGCTGTTATGGTCATCTCTCGTCGCGTCAAACTGCTGTCAAGAAAATTTCATATCTTGCAGCAAATGGGCCGCTGGCGCCGCTGCCGATCACCACTTCTCGAGTTGACTACGGATTTGCCGTGTAATAATTTTCTTGTACTTTGAACATTAATATATCCTGCTTATTAATCGAAAAATGAAATATGTACCTATACTTATGCGCCACGGCGACAATTATTCAAACTTGGATACGCGTGTGGAAATTTTGCAATTTGTTTGTTCACATGCGTTATGTCCAGGATACTTGTGTTAGTCTAAGAATAAAATAATTATCATTCAACGTTGTAGTTTTATTTTGTAACTTTTTCCTTATCCAGACTTTCTCGTCGCTCAGCGACAATATTTTTTCGAATTCCGTAGATTCATTTCCAATGTGCTCGATAGTCGTGTGAGGCACGAAATCTGTGAATTTTTTGCTACCGGATTCGAATAGTTGTGGAACTGTGTGTTTATATTTTATGGTATTACAATATAAAACATAAAAGGAAGTGCGTAATCGTTATCTGATCTTGGTTTTTTGGGTATTGCCCGTTGTTCAGTCATGGGCTATTAAATCTGAAAAAAAAAATGAAGCGCCCAAATACCCACCGTAAAACTCAGGACGGGCCTTAAGGGCACTAAAAATGGTACTAGTTCAGCGGTGTCACACATGAATTCCAGCCAATCGTGCAGTCGAGGGCAACTAGTTGCGACCAATCGCGCGCGTGATGCGTACTCATCAACCAATCGCGTTGTAGCGGTGTCATACCGCTGTACTGGCCCCATTCATGCCCCATTCTTATTGCTCGTAAGGCCAGTCCTGGTACGAGTACGTCCTATGCCGTAAAACCACGAACCTGTCGCCAAATCTGGACAGAAACGGCTTTGGACAGAGCTTAGCATGGCGGTCTTTGGTGTCGGACGCCAAGATCCACTTCGGGTCGTTGCGCCACAGCAATAAGTAAGTATATAAGTAGGTACTTATCGATACAAGCCGTCAAAAACAAGGAACCGATTAACTTACCCGTAATACACCGTGTTTTTATTGAATTCCGTTAACTTCGGGGTATAGTTAAGTACGTTTATAAGAACTAAATGGCATAGTTAATTTTCAAAAAAAATTTTTTTTTGTTTTCATTTTTGTTTTTTTTTTGTTTAAAAAGTAATTAAATGTAGCATATAGCGTTGTTGTAACACGGGCATTACATTTAACTCAACCAAACAATTGAAATCTGTGACATATCAATGTCATTTCGTACATCAATCGACCGAGATTGTACTTAAGTTTAGTAGCAAATGTATGAACTCATTCTAAACACTAATCAATATGTAACCGGCCCTAAGGCAAGTGTACACGCTTGTAGAGGCCTTATAGGAAAAAAATAAAGTATGGATTATCTCCGAAATGGACTTAATTAGAACATCGGTGTCTTTGAGAAAGTTACTTGATTTAAGCCCAGGAATGCACCCTTGAAATTAACGGAAATCAAAAAAAACACGGTGTATTACGTATCTTACAATACCCATGAACCATCAGGAAGAGAAGCTATAGAAAACTATCTATACAACCGTTTGACCTCTAAGCCAAAGGTCGCGAGTAGGAGGCATTGTTCAAAAGTTTAAATCAAAGAGTGATTGATTGCAGATATCTACAGTGACGCTTAAGCTTAAAGCAGTGGAGAGACCAGTACCGTCTTTACCATAAGGGCACACGGGGCCTGTGCTCAGGGCCCCCATCCTCTGGGGGCCTCGAAGGACAGACATGTCAGTAACAGTACATTTGTGTACTCATAATAAATAGAAGATCAAAGTAGAAAAATGTTAGTTTAATTCGCTTTCTTTACTTTCCAAAAGGGCTCCAAATTCTTATGTGCCCAGGGGCCCCAGCATAGTTAAAGACGGCCCTGTATCTACAGTGACGCTTAAGCTTAAAGCAGTGGGGAGACACTCAGAGACACTCCTCCTTTCGGGCAAACTCGGCTCCATTCGGCTCAGCATTGGTCCGAGCAATTTTTAGGGTTGGCACAATTTGACAATATGCTTCTAAACAATATGCCACGGTACCTATATAAGAAAAATTGTCAACATTAAGTTAATTCTGTTTAACTCACGTGTTTTTCGTCGCTCACACCGTAAAATTCGAAAATTGTCAACATAGGGACCGTGCGCGTTGGAGGGTCTGCCATCTTGTGGCCTGAATCGGAAACATATGTGCACATGTATATTGCCAAAGCAAGTGCTACCATCTACCGTTCTTGTCGGAACGTTTCCTTGTGCATAGTAGGTTCTGCCATCTTGTGGGCTACATCGGAAGCATAAACGACACATTTACGCCTCGCGACAAAAATCTGGCTCCTATGCTGCCCCCTATAGTTCATGCACGGGGCCTATACTCCGACAAGAAATTGTAGACAATTATTGAGGGTGCCACTTCCTAACTGTCACATTTTTGACGTAAAATGCTTAAACTTGGCAACAATTTAGTATGGATTTTTTTAGATCCATTTTATTTAATTCCTACTATTTTATGGTCGCATTATGTTTTGACTACTCTATAAAAGCCTTGTTAATTAGTAATTTATTCATTTATTATTATTTATTATGTCGCGGGTCACGGTATTTACATAATTTCATTATGTCCCCGAAATCTTCCTGTGCCATTGACTATTTCGCAAGTAACGGCCTTGATACGGTTACTTTTCGTTTATTGTAGAGACGAGTTAAGAATATAGAATGGTAGTGTTTATCAAACCTCGTTACTGACATTGCAGTTCATTGTTAGTAGGTAATATAGTAAGAGGTAGTTGGCAAAAATACTAAATTCGCCTTTAGTACACAACATCGCCTTAACTCTTAGAGCATTTAATAACCGGAGTCGCCTTTAAGAGCTTACCCCTCTGCCGAAAAACTTTCACTATTGTGCAATCTTTTGTATGGACTGACATGGCTATTTGTACGTTACGTACAAATCATCATGTAGAAATAGCACTACATTTGACGTCCCCTCCCCCACAAAAATCGGCAGACTGTTTCGTAAAGAAAATGACAGCGATGACATCTCTAGTTACTCCAGGCTCCCGCGGGCCGGACGCTTTGGGTGTCGGCGGGCCGGATTGAAACGCGTAGCGGGCCGGGGTTTGGAGACCCCTGCTCTATAGGGTAAATGTAGCTTAGCTGAGGTGGAGGCGCACTCTCTGCGAACGTCTGTCATCTTGGCTAGGACCCCAGACTTTCTATTTTACGCCAATTAAGGCGGTATTGGAGGGACAGAGAAAGATGCCCGCAATTTGCTATGTAACTTCGGTGTTCGTGGTAGGCGTAGGGCCTCAGGGCCGCAGAGACAGGAACCGACGTTAACAATGACTCACGTTAGACCGGGCTGTGTCCGGCCCGGAGCTTCCGGAGCTTCGTTTTCTATGGAAAGCATTGATCCCCTATCATCTGTCATACAAAAGTAAGCGTCGGAATCTCCGGCCCGGTCTAACGTGAGTCATCCTTTATACGCGCCGTGTCCAAGATAACCTTAGCAGTTTTTATCATATACTTGTCTCTGCATTTCGTTTATTATCATTACCATACGAGATCCATAATACTGACGGTCGGCGGTAATGGTATCACATTAGTGTGTTCATGGTTTAAACAAGATGGTCTCAATATTAATATAATATTTTATGAGCGTTTACTAGTAATGTCACAGAATAAATAATAGTACTAGGTACAGAAGACTCACTCTCTAACAAAACGCGTCTGTTACGATCAGGACAGATATGGCCGCTAGGTGGCGACAGCGCCACGCGCGGCTTATGGCTAGCCACCAAAATTGGTGTGGAACGGATGTACTTTTAGATACCTGTAGCAAAGCGACGAAATCGCGGAGTGAGCCACGCCTGGTCGCGGGCAAGCTAGTAAATTATAAATGGCGCCAATAACAAGGATCGTGACTCGATATCAGCAGTCTTCATCAATACTTGTCTCTGCATTCCGTTTATTATCATTACCATACGAGATCCATAATACTGACGGTCGGCGGTAATGGTATCACATTAGTGTGTTCATGGTTTAAACAAGATGGTCTCGACGGCGATAATGGTAATGATATGTGACGTCCCTGGCGTAAAGGTACCTTATGGCGGTTGACGCTTACGCTATTATTAACGTCGCTCCAATATTATTGCGGCGCTATGCGACGTAAGCGCCAGCCGCCATAAGGTACCTTTTTCCGTGGAACGTCACATATCACATGTGATGTGTGTGTGTGTTCATGGTTTAAACAAGATGGTATCGATTTTAATATCATATTTTATGAGCATTTACTAGTAAATGTAGTAATTGTTTCCTTATTTTGTAGCTATTTGTAATAGTTTTAAATGGCTCGTAATGTTACTAAATTAAATGAGTCCAAATTTGTTACAAATTAAACACTTTTTGACGTGTAACGTCTTATAAATCGATGAACACCGGTAGCATGCACGAAAAAGTGTCACGTTGTGGACGGATCTCCATGGTAACGTTGTGGACAGATCTCCATGGTAACGTTACGGTAATGTACCTAATGGTAATGTTTTCTTATGACGTTATCACGCAAAATTATCGTCCGTGAACCGACTTTACGGACAACCATTTTTTTTACCTAATATTTTATACAGGGATTTATTTACTAGTGGCTCTGTGAGCTGTAGACCACGAGATAATCGTAAAATAATTTATATTAAAAATATTTACTTAATTGAGTCATTACCACAGCGAAATTACAATAGTCTTAAACGCCATAGACCCTTAGTGGCGCTTAAGTCCTTTATGCCAATTCCCGGCATTTAGAAATTTTCCAAAAAAGCAACAGAAAAATTATATCTAACAATCGAACTTACTCCAAAATTTCTCTAGAATCGGGTGAGAAATGCGATATGCAGAGTAAAACATCCGGACATACACTGAGAGAAAAATCATTAGTAAACTAAACCCAGGAATTAAAAAACAGTTCTGTACTGGGGGAAAAAATGAAATTTAGTAATAATTATAGACGTTTCACTATTTCTGTAAAGTTTATTTATTTCTACAAACAGCTCAGTAATCCTAAATCTAATTTAAACAAACAGATAATAGAAATTGCAAGAACTAATAGAAATTGTAAAAGTCAATTTGTTCCTATTAGTTGACTCTCCTTGTCCCCGGATTAAGTTTATTTTTGTAATTCTAAGTGTGTTTTTGTTATCCTTTTCTCTCAGTGTACAATCGCATTTTTTAAAATATTATGTATATATATAATCTTTATCGCACAAAAGAAAAAACCTTCCAGTACAATAAGCGGACTTAATGCCAGCCATAAGGCATTCTGTACCAGTCAACCTAAATGTTTCCCAATCTTAAACGGAGACCTTCGCTAACGCTCGGCCATAAGCAAAAGTTCCAATTCGGCGAAGTGACGTCACACATTCTAAAGACGGCGCGTCCGGTTGTGTAAACTTGACTTATATGTTACAGATTAAAATAAAGTTGGCACATATAATAAATGGCAGAGAATGGGTTCCGTCACAGAATAAATAATAGTACTACCGTACAGAAAGGAAACTTCCTACAAGAACGAAGTTTGACAGCGATTCAGGGTCGAATCATGCTGTTCCTTTGGCACTATTTGTGCACCTTAGGGATAGTCAGTACCGTTTTTACTATAAGGGCACACGGGGCCCGTGCCCAGGGCCCCCATCCTCAGGGGGCCCTGAAGGACAGACAGTAACAGTATATTTGATTACCCATAATAAATAGAAGATCAGAGTAGAAAAATGTTAATTTAATTAGCTTTCTTTACTTTCCAAAAGGGCCCCAAATTCTTTTGTGCCCAGGGGCCCCAGCATAGATTAAGACGGCCCTGGGGATAGTGCCATATATTTAATATATGGCACTACCACTATCCCTTTCCGCTATTTAGGGTTGTCAAAATTCAAGCCATTATCTTATCTGTGGTCGTGCACGCAAAGGGACGACAAATTGTGTCAACCCTAATAGTTGCTCGGAGCAATGCTGAGCCGAGCGGAGCCGAGTTTGCCCGAAGGGAGCAGTTTCGCACCTCTAGTTCCGACTAATGTACAGTCGCCGTCAGATATATCGGAGCGGCCGAGGTGCTCAAAAATATCTGAACACGCACTCTACTAACGTGTTGACAATTAAATAGAGGTATGTGCTATCAATATCTTTGCCGACTTGGTCTAACAAATTGACACCAAAAAAACCATATTACCACACCAAATCCAGAGCTCTGTAAGGCTGCCTTTCCAGTAAAGCAGAGATGAGACAATATGTGACGTTATCTATGAAAAGGGACCTTATTGTTGGTGGCGCTTACGCCATTATGAACGATGCTCCGATATAAATACAATGCCGCGCGACGCTGTGCGGCGTAAGCGCCATCGACAATGAGGTCCCTTTTCATAGATATGTAATTATGTTTATATTAAACTTTTCATGTAACTTTTGTATGTACACTAAGTTGTTCACGAAAAATATACGATTTATGATTTTATGAGTGGAAAAGAGAGACATCGGTTTAAACGTGAAGAGATAACAGACAGACAGAGTTATTTCGCATATATAATATTAGGATGAAATATAGCGAAGCGTCTGGTTGACGTACCTAACTGGGTGACCGAGGAGCTGGCGGCTACCTCGCACAACGCATCAGCATTGCGATACAGCGAGGAAATGCCGCCAGCATCCTTGGTTGTACAATGCCTCTAGGGCCTGTTTTAGATTTAAGCTAGTTATTAATTCGTTTAGTAGTACCACTGTATATATCTTGTATGTAAATATTTTTTTTAGCATATTATATTCAAACGCACCCACGTACCGAGCAATAGATTTACTAAATAACTTCATAGCTACAGTCCAAAACGCAGACATATTCGCAGACAAGTGGCCGTCCCTACAACGTAGTATCAGGATTTTTTTAAACTCTACCTATGTTATTTAATATCAGATTCTTTTTTATATCTCTATGTAACTTAGTAATACATAATATGTATGTTCAATTATAAAGATAAGTGTGTAATACAATAAGTGTACCTACTAATTTTATGATACTGACTGATACTGACAACATATGTACCTAATTAACAGTATAAGTGCCTTGGCTGGAGCTGTAAACTTATACATAGTGTTTGAATAAAGAATAAAGAATAGGATTAGTTTTAAGGTCACGGATGTTTTATTATTGCCCCGCGGACCCCTAAACCGATGAACAATGACAGTCGGCGCCAGCGCCATGTAAAGCGAGCTTTATCCCAATTTGTTACGGATTGCGCTTGCGCAAATATTTTGTATAAAAACAAACAGATAAATCTTCCATCTTTGAGATGGTAAGGCTGCCTTTCCACTGAGGCAGAGATGAGAAGAGAAGAGACGTACGAGAAATAATTCAGCTTAGATATTTATTCAATACTCTTCTCCGCTGGATTACATATTAAGGATGACTCACGCTAGACCGGGCCGGGGCCGGGCCTTCGTTTTCTGCGGAAAGCACCACTTGATCACCGATCAGCCATCATAGAAATTGACATGTCGGACGCCTCGGCCCGAGCACGGCCCGGTCTAGCGTGAGTCATCCTTTAACCATAATTCTAGCAAATAAATTATAATTTATTATAAATAGCTCCATAGATACCGAAGAAGCCTAAGTGCTTACCTATATTAAAATAGATAAAGTCAAAGATCTGATTGGAGGCGACATTCCACAGCTACTGAGTGATGAATCACACTTGATTTTCCTTAATGATATTATGCTATTTGATAATTTTTATTTGCGGTTAGGTTAGACGTCTGAGTGTCAAACCGCAGACAGAGATGTAGAATTTTTGATATTGATACTTACCACATAATTACCTACTGGTAAAAACGAGCGAAGGTTTTTTGTAGATTTACAGTAGGTAAATAGTTTTTTTAGATTTAGTTTAGCGCCACTTGCGCCACTCCACTAATCCGGGGTTAACCGGTTAAACCTGGAGTCACCATGGTTACCAGTACAATTTGAAACTTGGTTAGCAGTTAAAATAAAATAAAACACTTTCAATACGCCTTGTCCAAATTTCAAATCGATAGCGTAAGTTTGTAGAGTTAGACCAAGAAAAGTCTGCAACGATTTAGATAGCATAGGTACGCAGTGCAAGGATTTTAGAATAAATAATAAAACAATAGTTTTAGTAACCTAATTAAAAATAAAAATACCTAAAACCTACCTTCTAAACCTGGGGTCTCCAAACCCCGGCCCGCGGGCCCAATCCGGACCGCGACGCGTTCCAATCCGGCCCGCCGAAACCCAAAGCGAGGAGCCCGGCTCCAGGGGTTCAGCCCTAACATCAGCAATCAGACACGACGGTGGCCCGCGCGAAAGTTTCTGAGGCGCAATATGGCCCTCATCAGGCGTGGCTCACTCCGCGATTTCGTCGCTTTGCTACAGGTAGCTAAAAATACATCCGTTCGGCCTCAATTTTGGGGTTTGCCATAAGCCGCGCGTGGCGCTGTCGCCACCTAGCGGCCATATCTGTGCTGATCGTAACAGACGCGTTTTGTTAGAGAGTGAGTCTTCTGTACCTAGTACTATTATTTATTCTGTGCCCTCATGTGAAAAAAGTTTGGAGACTCCTGTTCTAAACCATTAGCCCTTCGGCAAGGTGCCCATCACGCAGGCAGCGTTTCCGCGCTGTATCGCGATATAAATTGTATACTTTAAGACAAGAAATGTTATTATTAGTCATTGTCATTGCGTGTTTAACACTAATTAGTCATACTGTTAATTATTCATAATTACGTATAAATACCCGGTTATAGCAGAAATTAGTTGAAGTGTTATTTATTATGGAAAACAGTATTAATTATGTATTTTGATTTATAATATTATTTTGATGAACTCAAGTTAAGTTATTGTATGAGAATGCTGCTTATTTCGTCTTATTTACGTCGCTAATCTATTGAGTATGGATCAGAGCTATTAGAGTTAGATCAAGAAAAGTCTGCAGCGATTTTGATAGCCCACGCAGTGCAAGTGTTTCATAGAAGTTTGACGTGTAAAATAACACTTACACTGCGTGGGCTATTAAAATCGCTGCAGACTTTTCTTGGTCTAACTCTACCTGTGTGGCTACTGTGGCTAAACGTGAAATATGACAAATGTCTACCTCCGGTGTCCGTTTGAACTGCTATTTTCGGGACACCTGTATATCTATATTGTAGAAAATTTTATACAGATTATTTACGTAAAAGACTATTTTTTGCAAAGGGCCACCGTTTACGAGTTATTTACGAAAAGCTAAAAAAAGGGACCTTTAAGCCCCCCTACCCGTTAGATTCACCCCCACCCTCCGGTACTTTTAGTATGTTGTTTAATACACCATTCCCTACAACTATGACAAAATACACTTACTTTCAAAAACAATATTCGAGGTCACCGGGGACCGTAGGGCTGGCTCGTTCCTCGCCCAGCGGATCGGCATAGCCATCCAAAGGGGGAACGCAGCCAGCCTTATGGGAACCCTTCCACAGGGTTCGGACCTGGGTGATCTAGCCTAATATATACATATTGGGCTAGGTCACCCACATAATGTTTTATTTATTTTTTTAGGTATTAGTTTTAGTCTTATACAAGAATTCTTTCCCCCCATTTTTTGGAAATTTTGGTTTTCGTCCTACTATAGGCCCCGTGTATGAACTATAGGGGGCAGCAC
Organism: Cydia splendana; assembly: GCF_910591565.1. Lineage (NCBI taxonomy): Eukaryota > Metazoa > Arthropoda > Insecta > Lepidoptera > Tortricidae > Cydia > Cydia splendana. The sequence continues at coordinate 6,177,641 of NC_085986.1, forward strand.
AGGAGCCGTCAGATTTTTGGCGCGAGGCGTATGTGTCGTTTATGCTTCCGATAAAGCCCACAAGATGACAGAACCTACTATGGACAAGGAAACGTACGAGAACGGTAGATGGTACCACTGGTTTTGGCAATTTTCATGTGCACATATGTTTCCGATTCAGGCCACAAGATGGCAGACCCTCCAACGCGCACGGTCCCTATACCACCAGTTTGGCAGTTTGGCACTGACATAAACGCTAACGAGAGCGTTATTTATTTTCTATAGAAAGTAAATTAAGTAGGCGTCGTATGTATAATTTGATCTGCTGTAAGGTGGATTTTTTTACAAAGAACTACACCCTATATGAGGCATTATCTATGAAAAGCGACCTTATTGTCAATGGCGCTTACCTCGCAAAGCGTCGCGCAGTATTGTATTTGTATCGGAGCATCGTTAATAATGTCGTAAGCGACAATAAGGTCCCTTTTCATAGATAACGTCACATATTTCAATTAAACCATAAATACTTACTTACATCATTATTATCGCCACAAATAAACCTAAGTATCATCCTTTTCGTAACAAAGTAGTTCAATGTCTCAATCTAATTTAATAATCATATCAAATGCGATTGCTCAATATTACTACCGATTTTGAAATCTATTGCTGTAACAATAGAGTTCTCAATTTGATTAAACTATAAAATAGCCGTTTAGTTTTAAAAGGCAATAAACTATTTAAAAAACAATGAATCGGTTATAGTAAAATGAAACACTCGCTGCATGGCCTGCACGTAAATACGTAGTATGGTCTCTGTCACACCTACCCGCCGTAGGGCAGTGTGACAGAGAGCACACTACGTATTCACGTGCAGCAAGGGTGTTCATTTTACTATGCATCATAATGACTTGGCATTTATGGCGCGCGCCAAAAAGGTACGTAATACGCTTATGTAATAACGCCTAAAACCGTTGAAGAATTTAGTATTTTATTTATTGGATTTAATTTTTCTTTTCCTTGTATCGAATTTAATTTTTAGACAGCACACTTTCGCATTTATAACATTAATATAAGTATGGCTTACGACAAGCCCAATGTCCTTTTATCTGCCATCTATTGGTATAATCCTATCTATCCCATTGTTCGCAAAAACAGCATCTTGATATATTGCCTGGACAGTAATAATTCAAGATGTTTTGTCAATCTAAGTGGTAATTTATTGTATTTTAAATATAAGACGTTATCTGTACAATGACCTGTCTATGAATAGTCTGATTAAAAACTTTTTCATTTCTCATGCTCTGAAAGAGGGTAATTGTTGTCCTAAAAGGTGTGCAGAAAATGATACGTTTCTGCACTAGAGCATTTTAGGTTCCAAGTACGATTTTTTTTTACGATAAGCACTTGAAATTTGTGTAGGTATAAGTTATACAATTTCATAGATTTCATGAGTCCTGAACTAAAAGTCTCTAGTACAAAATCAGTCGAAACTCTGAAAGGGACTCGGAAACAGTGGTAGCACCCCTAGAGACTCTGTTCAGGACTCTGAAATCTATAACATATCAAAATCTCAAGATATTTAACTGAAACCACATTTTCCATAGGTACTTTAGGTCCGGGGTCCTTTATCAAAATCTGTCTAAATCTACAACGAAATAAAAATACTTAGGCCTATTTGTGAACCCTTAGAATGCTCAGATTTTACAATCCTCCTTATACAGGACGTAGCTGATAAATAAATTCTGATTCGTCTCGGCAGTTCAGCCGCTCGGAATTAACATGAATATGATGTTGAAGTATGACATAACGTTGCTTAAGTGACATTAGACCAAATGGGGTACTGGTGGTTAGACGAGCGTTTCTTTTATTTTTTGGCATTTTTATATATTGAGACCTTTTTTGCCACTTTTGTGTTATTTCTAGTCGGGATCGCGAGCCCTTTTCATCCTTATAGGAGAAAAAAAGTGTCCTAAAATTTCCATTCCTTTTCCTTTTTGTTACCGCCATACAAAGAATAGGGGGAAATGGTAACACAATAGGAAAATAACTCTGAGACATTTTTTATCCCATTAGGATCGAAAGAGTTTCTGTCGTGTCGTACGAGGGAGTTAAAAGGCTGGCCCAGCAAAAAGAAGAGTGGCGATTACTCCACCGACAAGAGCATAGCTCTTAAATATTGATGATGAGGATCGAAAGAGCTCGTGATTCTGAGTAGAAATAACACAAAAGTGGCAAAAAAGGTCACAATATATAAAAATGGCAAAAAAAAAGAAACGCTCAGAGAATTAGGACCATTGAAATATTATTACTAACGTATAGAACCGGCACGCAGAATCAGTATTTTGTGCCATGAGTTGTTGTTTTGACAACAAACCATAGAAGCGGAGCGTGAATCTCGCGACCTAAACGCGTAAGCGCCATGAATTTTACGGCGCTTACGTTTTGTTCGCGTGGTACAGGTTGCGTTTGCGACAATTTCATTGTTTGGTATGGCTTATCTATAGTAATAGTATCTCAAAGGGATAGGGACCCAAATTTTTGAGAAGAACCGAAGTAGAAATCAATAGTTTAGGAATGTCTAAGAGCCTTTTATGTTGTTCACAGTGCTTTAAAGGGGCCCACTGATTTTAAAACCCTTTAGTCCGTAGCGGCAACATACTTGCCATCATAATTAAAACAAAAACGCATCTCTACTACAAGAATTACGGTTCGAAATCGAATGACTGCAAAGAAATGTCAAACGGTTAAAGGGTTAACAGTCCGCCGGACGGTAATATCGGCATGTCAGTTGTTCGCAACTGTCAAAATTTTGTTCTAACTGACAGGCCGATACCGTCCGGCGGACTGTTGATCAGTGCGCCCCTTAAGGGGCCCACTGATTACCAGTCCGCCGGACGATATCGGCCTGTCAGTTGTTCGGAGCTGTCAAATTTCTGTTCTAACTGACAGGCCGATATCGTCCGGCGGCCTGTTAGTCAGTGGTCAGCTTTAAGAGATCAGAAGATGTAATTTTCAGTTGTGTGTGTAATGGTGGCAATGTGTAAAATAAAAATAAAACCACAATTTTGCTTTAGCACCTCTTTAAAAAAGTTATTCCTACTCTTAACGAGACGGAAGTATTAAACTGTATAGAGACCAGTAGGCCTAGGTATAAAAAAAAACTATTTTTATTTCGTATAACCTTATACCTCTATGTATCCAGGCCGCGTAGCCAAGATGCCGATCGCTTACGCTCCGTAGCGATCGAAACGCAACTGTCACTGTCGCACTAATATGGAAGAGTGATAGAGAGCCTGAGTGAGAGAGTGATTGTAACCTTGGCTAGGCCGGCTGGACAGAAGGTATGAAAGTAAGGACATCTTTGTAACTTTTTCAGAATAAAAGGCGTACCATCACTAGGGTTGCCAACCGTACTATATTATATAGTATTGTACTATATTTTGTCTCTCTGTACTATATACTTTTGGAAAAATATATAGTACGCTAAAATACTATATTTCCGATTACACTCATGTTTAGTATTTTATCTGAAAGTACTATATTTTTTTGGAATGTACTATATTTTTATTCCTTATTCTGGAAAATACTATATTCCACCAAAAAAAAGTTGGCAACCCTAACCATCACCCACACTGCTAACTGTCCATCGGTAAATCATGGACATCGGTAATGTATATACTTATATTGTATTGTCCTAGGATACTGGAGCAAACTGTGGTTACCTATAATTATTGGACAAACGTCTACCTTTAATGTTATGTAAGCTACCGATTATTTTTTCATGATGTATTGTCTGTAAAAATCTGTAATAATAAAAGTAAACCTTATTACAAAAGGCATAAGTACCACCGATTAACAGTTAAGAGTGTTGCTATGTACAAGGTACAGAGAAACACTTGATTTATTGTAACTATTAAATAACCACTTGTGTACAGGAAAGTACACGAAAGGTCACATATAACAAATGCGGTCAAGTGCGAGAAGCCTGGTATTTATGTATTCCGAACGCCTCATAAATAACCAACACAAACTTATCTATGCAGCCCGTAAACGAAACAACAAAAAAAAGTTTAAACAAATCGTAAGGAAACAAGCGATAACAATGCCGCTACTAGCTGCAAAGTTAAGTTTGTAAATATTAAAATATCCAAGTTAACTCTGCGTCCTATAAAGTCTTTATACTTATTATGTTAAGGTTGAATATGGTTTGTTTTGTACTTTTTTTAGGGTTGTGTGACAATCATTGTATTTTTTTGCGAATGATATTGGAATGCAAATTTCTGGCATAGTATATAGTGACCTTTTTTTATTCTACAAGGCGAGATGAGACGGATGTCTGATCTAGAAAAACAATAGGTATTATTAGGTTTGATGACGAAATAGATATAATATAAACAATATATAATTTAGTTGCTACACGTTTAAGACCACGTATTTTCCCATCAACTTCTAAAAAATAAAGTGATTACCATACGGTGTCAGTTTTTTAACCTATTTTTTTTTATTCCACAGTTGTTTATTTATTATATCCACTAGGCTTCGCCTGGGCCGGCAATTACATGTGATTTGACACATTTCTTACTTTACTACCCTACACATGTTACATACAAAGATTTCAAAAGTAAAGATAGGCTCGTCCCTAAGATTCCGACCAAACATTCTTGTTTGGTGTGCCTGGGTGGAATGCTACAACGCGATTGGTTGATGAGTTTCCATCACGCGCGCGATTGGTTGCAGTCGCAACTAATTGCGTTAAACTGCACGATTGGCTCGAATTCGTACCTACATGACACCCAAAATGGCACCGCTGTACGGTCAGCCAAGAAAGTGGTCTACCACTTTTCGACTCTATCAATCAGATGATAGAGTCGAAAAGTGGTAGATCACTTTCTTGGCTGACTGTACTGGCACCATTCTTAGTGCCCCTCTTTACAAAGTAAAATATAAATCAATTGTTATAGACTATTTATTGCCAATCAGTGATTTCAAAAATAATCTATTTTCCCTACATTGCCCATGTCCTACGTAAAACCATAAATTTTTCCAATGACTGAGTCATTTACAAACGTCAATTTTCTTGTCTCATTGTTTGCCACTTTGGTTATTATTTCCATTAACCGTTACGAAATGACAGACAGACAGACTGTATTACAGGAAATTATGACTAATTATTGAGTTGGAAAAAATTAACATGAATTTAACTGTCAATGTACAAGAGCAAGGAAATTCAGTGCATATTAATCGTCTTAATAAGATGGTAATCAGAATTACAGGCAAAATAGGCACAATGGTTGTCGATTTGCGGAAAATGCCCTGTAAAACCATTGAGTTATTATTATTATAGAGAAACTCTAGGTCCACGGGGTCCCAGCGCGCATAAGTTGTTCGCAGAAATCCCTAAGCGCCTGGTTGACGTAACTGGTGACCGAAGAGCTGGCGGCTACCTCGCACAACGTATCAGCATTGCGATACAGCGAGGAAATGCCGCCAGCATCCTTGGTACAATGCCTCAGGGGCCTATTTTAGATTTAACCTAGTTATTAATTTCGTTTAGTAGTACCACTGTATATATTATTGTATGTAAATAAATGAATTAAAATTATAGAGAAGCCATACAAAACAATGAAATTGTCGCAATCGCAACCTGTACCACGCGACCAAAACGTCGTAAGCGCCGTGAAATTCATGCTTACGCGTTTAGGTCGCGAGATTCACGCTCCACTTCTATTATGGTTTGTATTGTAGTAGTGTCAAGTGACAACCAAAAACGTCACTTTTGACACTGATCAGTATCGTATCGCTGTGACATTTTATAAGCATTGTACGAATTGGGCCGTATGTCGATTAACGAAAGCTGGCGCGGATTTTCCATGAAAATGTTCACAGATCAGTACAAATTTCGCACTAGATATGATGAATTTAGCTACCTATACCATATAGGTATCTATGTCTGGTACTAGTTTTCGTTCCTAAAAAACGAAATGAAGGTGCAACGAAACTGAAGTAAAATAATATGCTAAAGCTAGGTTTAAAATGAAACAAAGAAATTACTTTACAATATTATTTTATTGCATTAAAACTACCTAATAATTATTATCATACGTTTTACATAACTATGATAATTATAAAATAATATACAAATTCAGGCACATCTCTAAGGCTTGTATGATATGTGTATGTAAAACTATTGTGTATATATACTCAAACAACGTGAAAAACATACAGTTTCAAATTACTAAGATCGAGCACAAAAAGTGGCCAAATTTTAAAATACTATTAATTCATTCTAAGGACATGAAATTATTTACTATCAGTTAGGTACATGTAGTATAATATTGTGTAGTTATTATTGATTTTGTGGCACATCACTAAAAACATAAACGTTCATTTCATTGAAATAACAAACACTGTAGATTTTAGACATTTAATTTTATTGTATTTATATGGTTTTATTAAGAAAATAATTGAGGCATTATCTATGAAAAGGGCGATGGCGCTTACGCCGCACAGCGGAGCATCGTTAATAATAGCGTAAGCGCCATCGACAATAAGGTCCCTTTTCGTAGATAAAGTTACAATTTTGTTCAAGATCATTCATTAATTGATCCTTTACTTATGCACTGATACATGATATGAAATCATTCATTTCTTTTAATTAAATTTCCCTATCCAGTTCCATTAAAATGGCGATAAAATAAACGTAAAATTTTTTTGTACTTAAATACATGCTACAATTTATAAACTGTTCATAATTAAAATTGCATTCTTAATTTTTTTTCACTTGAAACTAAAAAAGGAGTTTACTTATTTAATGGGCGCCCTACCGAGCGACTACGACTTAGGGGCTGTCCATAAATTACGTCATCGATTTTTGACGATTTTTGACCCCCCCCCCCCCCCCCTATAATCATCCAAAAATCATGCTTCAAATGACCCCATTTCCTCCTACTTCATGCTACCGTCATCCGATGTCCAGACCCCCCCCCCCTAATTTGAAATGACGTAATTTATGAATAGCCCCTTAGGTATTTTTTTTTATTTATAAGTTTAGTGTTTTTATTACATACATACATACATATAATCATTAATCACGCCTATTTCCTGGAGGGGTAGGCAGATACCACGGATTTCCACTTGCTACGATCCTGACATACCTCTTTCGCTTCCTTCACTTTCATACCATCCTCATACACGCTCGCCGGTTTAGGATGCTCTTGACCTGGCCTTTCTTCTTTTTTTTCTTTTCTTTTTTCTTTCTTTCTTTTTGTTTTAATTATGTTATTAAATAAATAAACTCCTTCTTAAATCAATTTCATATTTGAGTTATTTTTTTGTAATCGATCTTAGTAATACAATTACCAATGAAATAACAATAACAATTCATTTACACAAGAGTCACACTTGTCGATATAACTTCATTTAACTGTAAAAAAAAGCCTCAAACACTAACATATTGGCATTTTTATCAAAAACAAATGCCACATATTCTGCTTCTGTAGTTGATAATACGACAAAAGTTAAGGCCATACCAGATTTATCACACGATAAAGACAATAGATAAAAACATCGAATGAAAAGGCACTATTTCTTTATCTTTAGTACTCCGAAATTGTATTACGAACGTTTCCGAGAAAATACGATGGAGAACAATTATGCACTACATCTGTATACCGGGTGTGGCCTGTAACACGAGCAAATAATTAAAACATAGATTGTACTCCTCAAACGATGACACTTTTGTTCAACAACTTTTAAAAATTATGAAGTATTTAGACTCCCTATTTTTCATACAAAATAAATATTATCTTCAATGGACGCCATCGCCACGCCATATCATTGTGATTGACGTTGCTTGTCACGCCTTAAACATAACAAAATTCGCAATACATTGCGTCTTAGAATAAACTTTAAAGTGTAAGTATATAAAATCAAACCACAAGTTATTTTTAAAAGTCGCTGAACAAATGTTGGTCAGTATGAGGAGTACAGCCTACAGTTACATTTTTTGCTCGTATTACAGGCCACACCCGGTATGATATTGTCAAAGAAATTTATTGTTAGAAAAAAAAATATTGTTTCCAGTTCTTCATTTATTCTGTACATTTTAAGTTAAAATAGACAGAAGACTTCAAGACGTCAAGAATTTCTAAACATTTTCCAAAACAATATTTTACAGTATAATACAGTATACATCTGGTGCTCCATTACGACACCCTATGTTATACGCACTTTACGTAAGTACTTCGAAAATTTAAAGGGCCATATGTACTGTAAAACGTTGTACGATACACGTGCGAATAGGTAATTCGCACTTGTATCGTCATGTTCTATCGCGTAACTAACTATTATAATAATTTAATGTCTTTTAATTACATTTTGCGTATAGATGCAAAATAAAATATAACTTTGTATGAAAAGTGCTCAAATACATTAAAACCTGTTATGAGATTAACATCATAATTGTACGGATGATATTGTCCAATTACACATAATAACAGTAGGGTAATTCGCCAATAACTGGCCAGCGGCTAAAAACTGGCCACCTTAAACTAAAAATGAATTCTATTCACCTATAAAAAGAATTCATTTTAGTATAAGGTTTCAATAACTGGCCAGCCTTCAATAACTAGCCACCACACCACACTAAAATGAATAGGGTATTTTCCTACTAGTCAAATCAGTTACTTTTTTAGAACTGTCAAAACGATTTGCTAATATGGAATTTATATGAAACATTACATCGTGACGTCGCGGTCAACTCACCTACTTTTTTTATTTCTATCCGATTTATTAAATAGAACTTTTGTTTAAAAATAACTCCTATCTGTGTTTTTCTAATAATTATCTGGTGCTAATATTTCATGCATGGCGTAAAATAATTTATTTTAAATACAGTATAATAGGTACCCAATTTTGTTTATAGGTGAATAGAATTTATTTTTAGTTTAGGGTGGCCAGTTACTAACGGGTGGCCAGAAATTCGAAAACATGTTTTTTTCAATAACTTACCATAAAAACTAAAAATTAATTAACCAACTCCCTCAATTTAGTTTTCAATAACCTAACCTTTTTATTCATAGCCGTCTTATAATATCCCTTCCCATCCATCTTTTCCATTCTTCCCCTACTGCTGACTCTCTCCTCGAATAACTCGTAGAAGTTGGGTAAGGGCGTGTCGACTAACGGCACATTGTTGTTCTGTTTGTTTGTATGTATGGCCGCCATGTTTTGTATGAAGTGGTTGAACATGGCGGTTTCGGTGAACCATTCCAGGAAGTATTGGTTCTGTTTCGACGGGGCGTTTTTTATGAAGTTTTCTTTCTGTAAAAGAAAAATGAATATATTATACTTCGTTTTTTAACTTTAGAACTTGTATGTATGTCTGTATGTCATACACACAAGTTTACACAAAACAGAAATAACAGAGTACCTAAGTATATGTACAAAGGTAAACTTATCCCTAATAGAGATCTCTTCCAGCTAACCTTCGACTTCAACTTCATAGAGGTAAGCTTGAGGTACCAAATTGAGCACTTTTTGCGGTAATATTTTTAAGTAAATTATGAGTATTAACCATGCTACATTATATAATTATATTATTATTAACAATTAAAGAGCCTGGTAAAAACTACATGCTTACTTCTGTGCAGTTCTGGTAAAAAAACGAGGGGTTAGTTTTTTGTTTTCTACCTTTTTTTTTGCATTATGGTACGGAACCCTTCGTGCGCGAGTCCGACACGCACTTGCCCGGTTTTTTTTATAATGTTGTCCGAGCAAAGCTCGGTTTCCCAGATATTATTCATATAATGTCATGAGTCCCAGCAGTTAAATGTCAAAAAGCTCTTAAGTTTCAAACGTTTTTGACTTTTCATACATTTTGTAGGAAATCTCGTGCGCCGTGGACCGTGGAACTTCCTTAGTTAACTTATTTACTTAGGTCCACCTGCACCATTCAGTAACCTGGTGTTAACCGGTTAAACCTAGAGTTACCATGGTTACTAATACAATGTGACATTGGGTTAACAGTTTAACCGCTTAACCCCGGGTTAGTGGAATAATGCAAGTGGCGCTTACGGGTTAGTAATATAAAACATACTCACATCAAAAACAACCCCACCGTTCCCCATCTCCCCATCCCCCCTCACTCCCTCCTTAAAGCACTTCTCGTACCCCCCCAGAACATCAACGAAGAATCTCAGGAAGGCCTCAGAAATCATCACATTTCTCGTCTTCGTGTCCTGCTTGTCTTTCTGTCTGGTTTCCATCTGGATGGTAGTTTTGAGGGACTTGTAGCTGTATGTTGGTAGTATTGTGGACTCGTCACCTTGGTAGAATATCACTTTGGATTGCTGGGTTAGGTCTATTAGCATGCCCTGGAATTAAAAAAAGATTTATTGGTATACATTACAAATACTGTTTACAGTGCGTATGGTGCTATTTTCCCGCCCTAGTGCAGCAATAAGCACTTTCCGTGCCTATGTCGAAAATTCTAACAGCCATATGAGCTGTAAAACGTTGTACGATACACGTGCGAATAGGTAATTCGCCACTCGTTTCGAATTTCCCCTTTTCCGCACTTGTATCGTAAATAACTATTATTGCACACCTCAATAAAAGAAAACAATACAAAAGAAAACAGAAATAATAGCAGAGAGTAAACAACAGGCGGTCTTATGGCTAAAAAGCGATCTCTTTCAAACAACCTTTGGGTATATTGTTGTATTGGAAGTTCATATTCTAACGACCGTTCTGGTCTAGTGAAATGATGGTCCCGGGTTCAAATCCTGCTAAGGACATTTTATTCGTGTGATGAGCACGGATAGTTGTTCCTGAGTCATGGGTGTTTTCTATGTATTATATATTATATACGAAAAGTGCTCGAGTGGAGACCACGGACTAGCAAGCGCAGCGTAGGACGTCCACCCACAAGATGGACAGACGGCCTTGTTAAGGCCGCCGGAGGACGCTGGATGCGGGTCGCTTCCAACCGGTACGAATGGAGGTCCAAGGGGGAGGCCTATGTTCAGCAGTGGACGTCTTATGGCTGAGATGATGATATTATATACTGTTTTCCTACAGGGACCGTGCGCGTTGGAGGGTCTGTCATCTTGTGGGTTGAATCGGAAACATAATTATGTGCACATGTACATTGCCAAAGCAAGTGCTGCCATCTACCGTTTTCGACGGTACGTTTCCTTGTGCATAGTAGGTTCTGCCATCTTGTGGGCTACATCGGAAGCATGAACGACACATTTACGCCTCGCGCCAAAAATCTGACGGCTCTTATGCTGCCCCCTATAATTCATGCACGCCCCCTATAATATGTATTTACCTCTTCAAAAAGCACTCCACTAGTATCCAAGTCTCCCGTCTTGAGTAGCCCCGCTAACATAGGCAGGGCTGCATCTAAACCGCCCCTCTGTATTTTATTATAATCCTATAATTATGTATATACCTCTTCAAAAAGCACTCCACTAGTATCCAAGTCTCCCGTCTCGAGTAGCCCCGCTAACATAGGCAGGGGTGCTTCTAACAAGTCCCTCTATATTTATATAAATCCTATAATTAATATTTACCTCTTCAAAAAGCACTCCACTAGTATCCAAGTCTCCCGTCTTGAGTAGCCCCGCTAACATAGGCAGGGGTGCTTCTAACAAGTCCCTCTATATTTATATAAATCCTATAATTAATATTTACCTCTTCAAAAAGCACTCCACTAGTATCCAAGTCTCCCGTCTTGAGTAGCCCCACTAACATAGGCAGGGGTGCTTCTAACAAGTCCCTCTATATTTATATAAATCCTATGATTCATATTTACCTCTTCAAAAAGCACTCCACTAGTATCCAAGTCTCCCGTCTTGAGTAGCCCCGCTAACATAGGCAGGGGTGCTTCTAACAAGTCCCTCTATATTTATATAAATCCTATGATTAATATTTACCTCTTCAAAAAGCACTCCACTAGTATCCAAGTCTCCCGTCTCGAGTAGCCCCGCTAACATAGGCAGGGGTGCTTCTAACAAGTCCCTCTATATTTATATAAATCCTATAATTAATATTTACCTCTTCAAAAAGCACTCCACTAGTATCCAAGTCTCCCGTCTCGAGTAGCCCCGCTAACATAGGCAGGGGTGCTTCTAACAAGTCCCTCTATATTTATATAAATCCTATAATTAATATTTACCTCTTCAAAAAGCACTCCACTAGTATCCGAGTCTCCCGTCTCGAGTAGCCCCGCTAACATAGGCAGGGGTGCTTCTAACAAGTCCCTCTATATTTATATAAATCCTATAATTAATATTTACCTCTTCAAAAAGCACTCCACTAGTATCCAAGTCTCCCGTCTTGAGTAGCCCCGCTAACATAGGCAGGGGTGCTTCTAACAAGTCCCTCTATATTTATATAAATCCTATAATTAATATTTACCTCTTCAAAAAGCACTCCACTAGTATCCAAGTCTCCCGTCTCGAGTAGCCCCGCTAACATAGGCAGGGGTGCTTCTAACAAGTCCCTCTATATTTATATAAATCCTATAATTAATATTTACCTCTTCAAAAAGCACTCCACTAGTATCCGAGTCTCCCGTCTCGAGTAGCCCCGCTAACATAGGCAGGGGTGCTTCTAACAAGTCCCTCTATATTTATATAAATCCTATAATTAATATTTACCTCTTCAAAAAGCACTCCACTGGTATCCAAGTCTCCCGTCTTGAGTAGCCCCGCTAACATAGGCAGGGGTGCTTCTAACAAGTCCCTCTATATTTATATAAATCCTATAATTAATATTTACCTCTTCAAAAAGCACTCCACTGGTATCCAAGTCTCCCGTCTTGAGTAGCCCCGCTAACATAGGCAGGGGTGCTTCTAACAAGTCCCTCTATATTTATATAAATCCTATAATTAATATTTACCTCTTCAAAAAGCACTCCACTAGTATCCAAGTCTCCCGTCTCGAGTAGCCCCGCTAACATAGGCAGGGGTGCTTCTAACAAGTCCCTCTATATTTATATAAATCCTATAATTAATATTTACCTCTTCAAAAAGCACTCCACTAGTATCCGAGTCTCCCGTCTCGAGTAGCCCCGCTAACATAGGCAGGGGTGCTTCTAACAAGTCCCTCTATATTTATATAAATCCTATAATTAATATTTACCTCTTCAAAAAGCACTCCACTAGTATCCAAGTCTCCCGTCTCGAGTAGCCCCGCTAACATAGGCAGGGGTGCTTCTAACAAGTCCCTCTATATTTATATAAATCCTATAATTAATATTTACCTCTTCAAAAAGCACTCCACTAGTATCCAAGTCTCCCGTCTCGAGTAGCCCCGCTAACATAGGCAGGGGTGCTTCTAACAAGTCCCTCTATATTTATATAAATCCTATAATTAATATTTACCTCTTCAAAAAGCACTCCACTAGTATCCAAGTCTCCCGTCTTGAGTAGCCCCGCTAACATAGGCAGGGGTGCTTCTAACAAGTCCCTCTATATTTATATAAATCCTATAATTAATATTTACCTCTTCAAAAAGCACTCCACTGGTATCCAAGTCTCCCGTCTTGAGTAGCCCCGCTAACATAGGCAGGGGTGCTTCTAACAAGTCCCTCTATATTTATATAAATCCTATAATTAATATTTACCTCTTCAAAAAGCACTCCACTGGTATCCAAGTCTCCCGTCTTGAGTAGCCCCGCTAACATAGGCAGGGGTGCTTCTAAGACGTCCCTCTGTATTTCGGCTGGGATGGCCGAGATGAGGGGCTGCTGCCACACGAAGGGGTACAGGGAGGTTTGGAGGGCCTCGAGACATGAGGAGAGCAGGCTGGAAGGTAATGAAAAAAATATATTTTTTATGACTCTCATAAATGTGGGTCTCTATTGTTACCCATAAAGTTTTAAGTCATAATTTGTTTGGTTCAGAAACCTAACAGAAAATAAACCTAACCTAACCTATCTATAGGATAACCTTACGAAAATCCTGATAAGTTAACGGTTTCAGTTTTTAGGACTAATGATAATATGACAAACAATACATTATGACTTAAAACTTTATGGGAAACAAAGGGACCCCCATAAATGTATCTCGTAGCTCGTAAACAAAATAACTTGAATGATAGAACAAAGGAAATCCAACAATTTTAAATGGCATTTGATTTTAATTGCAGATCATCCAGCTGTAAAAGTTGTCTACCACTGCAAAAGGCGAGTTAAATAATCTCTGCTACCAATGGTGCCAATTTGGTAGTAGCACCTGGGAACCCACAACAATTCTTATAAGAGCCTCGGTAGAGAGTACCATTTTGTACCGTTTGGAGTTGAAACTCTAGGTCCATTGGGTCCCAGCGCGCACAAGTTGTTCGCAGAAATCGCGAAACGTCTGGTTGACGTAACTGGTGACCGAACAGCTGCAAGCTGGGCTACCTCGCACAACGCATCAGCATTGCGATACAGCGAGGAAATGCCGCCGGCATCCTTGGTACAATGCCTCAGGGGCCTATTTTAGATTTAACCTAGTTATTAATTTCGTTTAGTAGTATCACATTATATATCTTGCATGTAAATGAATGATTTTTAGTGGGATAACCCTTTGAACACCACGCCTATCGTATGCGGCGCATCATTGTGAACCTTGTCGGCATACACGAAGGTTGATATTGGGCTGTAGCTGCGCGCGTAAGTTGGGTATAGTCGCGGACGGTCTAGAACGCAAAATGACTAGTGTAATATTTTGCCTATATCACTTTTAGTCTACATCGCGAACGGACTAGAACGCAAAATAACCTCTTTTTTTTATCACACAGGTAGGTTAGGTTCGTTAGTTATCTTCAAATGGCCGAAGGCCAAACCGCACAGAACAGGCACCGTCGACATCGCTAACGTAAAGATAAAACGACGGAAAATGATGTAGGCATTTTGCGTTCTGGACCGTTCGCGATGTAAACAGAGCGATATAGGCAAAATGTTACACTAGTCATTTTGCGTTCTAGACCGTCCGCGAATAACCCATCAGCTGTCGTCTTTAGCGGTTAAAAGTTAAAGTTTTTTGCTTCTTACCTTAGCTGGTCACTGATAATGATGACTTTTCTTTCCAGAAGTAGAGAGCCGAAGACTTTGATCAGCAGACCGGCGCCCAGGGTGTCCAATAATATGGACACATTGTCTTCATCAGCTCTGGGTTCTAGAGGCCGTTTTAGGGTCCGTGTCCTGTAGAAATACATAATCAATTTATTCACAGTAGGTATTTTTCTTTTAGGTCCTCTTTAGGGGACCTATTTCTAATTCATTAGAAGGCCATTTTCGCTTATAAAGAGCCAGAGGAAAGCTGATCCAGATTGGACTAACATTTGGAATTTAAGGACGAAATTAACGGAACGAGTTTTCAAAGGCTTTTGACAATGTGGAATACAGATAACCGATGAAAAATTGCTTAAATTGATATATGGGAAAAACTGAGGCGTTGTTTTAAACGTAAAATTAAAGACTGTACTAAAATATTTCCCTTAAATAGACGCAAATCGTAAGCTATAAATATCTTGTTCCGGAGTCCCACAGGGATCCTTTCTGGGACCTATAATATTTAACTAGAGAAAGAACTGCTAAGCATACAACACAGTAAGGAAAAAGACATTCGAGAAGACAGACAGAAAGCAATACCTTTGATTTTCCTTCATGCCCTCCAAATCATAAAACGCCGCCATATCCTTCTCAGTCACAGTATGTCGGAAATCTGGCATGGTTTTTGCCTTTGCCGTCTCTATATGTAGACTGCTTCTTGTAGGTCGAACGTGGTGGACCGTCAGCTCGTCTCCTGGCGATGGGAAGTCGGTGTGGAACAGCTGCAGGAGTATGCTGTTTATTTCCACGTCTGAGCTGCCGTGGTGAGATTCTATTTCTTGGAGCACCTGGAATATGAATATTGACGATCTATTTCACTGTCTTCGACATCGTTAAAGCGCTTAGCATACTGGATACGATTCGTACGTCGCTCCGATGTTTGAGCGAGATAACGCTATTCACGTATTATAGCAACCCCGCTAGCACATTGGAACGACGTGCGAATCGTATCCAGGTGCTAAGCGCCAGCGCCTGATTGATTTTTGGTAAACATTATTATAACGAGATAAAAACTACCCATGATTTATCAAAATAAACAAACGATAGGTATATTTATCCTTGTTAGGGTTTGTTAATCTGGGTCCAATAGTAAGGAATTATCTTTATCTTTGCAATGTGTTGTCATTCTTTAGCGATAAGGCCGCCTTTTGTTTACCTCTGTCTTTATATATTATGTGTCTTTTCTTGTAAGTGTATTTTGAGGTTGTTCCATAAAGAGGATTTGTATGTATTTGTGTTTTAAGAAATATATTTAATACCTTATAATAAAAGCCAGGCGCTCTGTATTTTCCTATAATACAGTAGCATAACGGTAGACAGACTGTAGCGCCCTCTGGTAGCACACGTCGGCAGTAACTGAAATATAAAATACAATCATTATAACCAATCATTCGTTATTGTCCTAAATTTTCGATTTAGACATCGAGATAGCATATACTCGAGCGAATGAGTACCCTGCTTAGTATGTATCAATATCAAGTTTCTATGGCTGCTGGTCGACGCAACATTGGCGCAACTGTGCAGCGACGCCATTTTCCATAGCCCTGACTATAGTTCGTTTTTTTAAGCATTAGAAATAAGGTAAACAATCTTGATGTGTCTTTTAATTGAAAAACATATTTTAAAAATAAGTTACGGCAAATATGTAACAATTATGAATCTAATACGATCATTTATATTCTTCTGCTTTCATAAGTAATACTTACTGATTTTTAAAAAGCATTTTCAATTAAAAGACATGTCAAGATCGCTTACCTTCTTTGAAGTTCTTTCTAATGCTAAAAAAAACGAACTATAGACGCCGACGCTTAAAAGACGCTAGTGTGGTGTGGCCCTAAATTCTCGACTTAGATCACAATTTAGTAGATTTTACACTGTTTTCCTGTACGAGAGTTTATAGAGACATAAACAACACTCGGGATTAATCTAGGTTGCGAGTTTTCACGATGAAAAAGTATTATTTGTGGCTTACCATCAGAGAAGCTTATTGCTTTATGCTTCATCTGCAATAAGGACGTTTCTCTGAATTTCGGTTGGAGTTTCAGATGGAAACATCCTTATTGCACTTGAAGCATAAGGACCCTTCTGTGTATGAAAGCCACATTTGCCTTATCTGTATAAAGTTTACTAACCCATAAGACCGTTCGCCTCTCTCGTCAGTAAGGACTAGGGAGTAGCACTGGGCGCTTTTCGCCTCAGGCGCCCATTCTTTGCAGGCTGAGCTAAGGGTCTCAGGAAACACCAGGTTTTCTATGTGTGGGGGCACTTGCACCTGGAATAACAAGAACATATCATTAACCTTTTGGACGCCAATGACCGATATATCCGCACCGCAGGTCCAACGCCAAAGACGGATTAATCCGTCACAGACCACAGAGCAACATAGACCTACGTTCGTATGCATAAAGTTCAATTTCAATTTTGACACTTCGGTGACGTGGCGTCCGAGTGACAGCTTTTGTGTTTGACACGGCGTCGAAAAGGTTAAAAGACTTTACAAAACAGTTTGTTAATAGTACATTATTGTCGAGGCTCGGAAGTAGCTACTTGCAGGCTGAGGATTCGTTTTAAACGGACGACCTTGGGAGTCCGTTTAATTGAATCCGAAGCCAGCAAGTAGCCTTCCAGCCGAGTCATACGAGTATATAGTGCTTTTCTCAAAAATGGTGCAACAAATATAAATATCATAGAAATATTTTACAAAAGCAACTTTCTTACGTATATATTTTCACAGAAAAAAGTAGAAACAATTGAAAAAATTAGCTTTGCCGCCTTTTTATTTTTTTAATAAAAAAATAGAAGTGTATTTTTCTGCCGAAAATACGCCAACCTATTTGAGACAGCTAAATAGTCGCGGTACTAATCATCTGTTTGGCTGTTTAATGGGCCTGTGCCTTCATTTGATATGGCCATTTCAACTTTTAAAAAGTTTGGAACTCGACAAATAATGGAATTTGTATGCAACATTGCAGTCTCAAAATCGAGACTGCAATGTTTTTAACTTTTTAATTTTTGACTGACCATAAACTACGCGCTTCGCAACCTATTTTTTAAACGGCAAAGTCGACTTTGCCGTCCATTTTTGAGAAAAATATCTATACATCCCAAGACAAATACAATGAGCCTAAACACGGTTAAAATGTAGTGTTTTATTTTGGAATTCCGATGGTCGTTTCACTAAAGGAAATTCACGAGTTATTGGGTGGATCAACTTTTTAGTCACTCGTTGCCATGGTTACGGGTATTTTGTCCCTTGGACAACCACTCTTGAAATACTATTTTATGGCATTTAAATGTACCCAACACTCATTTTTGGGGTAGTTTTATGCCATATCTATAACAGGCCAACCACTGAGCAACTGAGCATGTTAGTTAAATCATCATACAACATCTCTTCGAACAAACTCTGATAGTATTGTCCCATGGACAACGGGAATGGCAATTTGATAAGTGGTGGTTTTGGTTTATGCCCCCGATTGGGTTAAATCTATATCTACAACTCACTTGTTTAGGGAACACGCTCTTGATATAGGCCTCCCCGGCCATGCAGTTGAGGCCGACGAGCAGACACGCGTCGAACAGGCCTCCGCTCTGCCCCGTTATATCTACAACTCACTTGTTTAGGGAACACGCTCTTGACATAGGCCTCCCCGGCCATGCAGTTGAGGCCGACGAGCAGACACGCGTCGAACAGGCCTCCGCTCTGCCCCGTTATATCTACAACTCACTTGTTTAGGGAACACGCTCTTGACATAGGCCTCCCCGGCCATGCAGTTGAGGCCGACGAGCAGACACGCGTCGAACAGGCCTCCGCTCTGCCCCGTTATATCTACAACTCACTTGTTTAGGGAACACGCTCTTGACATAGGCCTCCCCGGCCATGCAGTTGAGGCCGACGAGCAGACACGCGTCGAACAGGCCTCCGCTCTGCCCCGTTATATCTACAACTCACTTGTTTAGGGAACACGCTCTTGACATAGGCCTCCCCGGCCATGCAGTTGAGGCCGACGAGCAGACACGCGTCGAACAGGCCCCCGCTCTGCCCGACGCCCCCGCACCCCGTTTTGTCGTCTACCCCCCTCTCTGTAAGCTCTGGGGGTTCAGAGTCCATGTCGCTCACATTCACTTGCGATGTCCTGGAAGGAGATAGAGATTTTGGTTTGTTGACGTGCTAGAAAAAATTATCCCATCAAAACCATTAGGATTATGAATTATCAGATTTTAGAAAAAGTAACAAAATACGCAGCTCTAATGGACAATATTTTATTAGTTCGTAACAAACACAATTATTCCTCGCTACGCATCCTCGCACGTCGCTGGTGGAAACGCAGCCTTAAAATGTGACAGATTTGGTGAAAAGAACACAATACCTTTAAAAATTATCATAAAAAGTAATTATAGAAAATTTTACCCATTTTAGACTTTTTTAAATTGAGAAACAACCAGTCTTAAAATAAACATAGGTATGTGACGTTCTCAATCAAAAGGTACCACATTGTCGCTTGCCATAAGGACGCTCTGACAGGTCATTAGTATAAAGATACAAGCAAATTTCTTCTTTATGGTAAGCGACAAAGTGGTACCTTTTGATAAAGAACGTCACATATGAGCAACTTAGCTAATAGCACAGAATAAATAATAGTACTAGGTACAGAAGACTCACTCTCTAACAAAACGCGTCTGTTATCTGTTACGATCAGGACAGATATGGCCGCTAGGTGGCGACAGCGCCACGCGCGGCTTATGGCTAGCCACCAAAATTGGTGTGGAACGGATGTACTTTTAGCTACTTGTAGCAAAGCGATGAAATCGCGGAGTGAGCCACGCCTGCTAATAGCTACAAATTGATTTCGTTATTGACCTATAGTTTCCTAATTTACTAATATAGTGTATTTTTTTATACCACATCGGTGGCAAACAAGCATACGGCCCGCCTGATGGTAAGCAGTCACCGTAGCCTATGGACTCTTCATATATGATTGTTGATAAACTCACCTAAAGCTTTTCCAAGAACGGAACGTAGAATACCGCGGTGCCTCAGTGGTCGTGTCAGATTTATAGGAACAATCTGAGGTCTGGTGCCTAAACCTTGTTCTGTTCTTAGGGTCCGTGTAGGCGACGCGCGAGGACACTCGGCGGACGTAGTTCTTGCGCTTTTCCGTGAGATTGCGGGTCAGTTTTACTGAATCTGAAATTCAATAATTTTTTGTATTAGATTGATTTTTGATTACGATGGAGAAGTGATACTTTCTCTAACGGAAAACTACAACTATAATGCACAAGGAAAATGAATATATTCAATTAGGGATGTAACGATAGTATGGTTTTGCCGATACGATACCGATACCGATTATTGAAGTAAATAATCGGCGATACCGATACAGATACCGATATCAATGGCACAGTAGTATAAAATAAATAAGGAATTACATACTTAATACGCTTAAAACATACTTATGTATAATAGACACCCGATTTTGTGAAGTGTGAAAAACTGTAAAACAAATAAAGAAAAATGTGAAATCAAAATCGAAGAAAACAATTATTTAGTTATCCATCAAGCAATCAATGCAAAAGTAAATCCAAATCAGTAAATATAGTTCAATTTAGGTAGATTTTTTGCTATGGAAACAAAATTTACTCAAATTATTAGCAGCGTCATTCGTTTCGCGCGCTTTTCAAACTGTGATATCGGCTTAAGTTAAATCGGCGATGGCGATATATCGGCCTGCCGATTATATCGGTATCGTTACATCCCTATATTCAATTAAAAATAGATATACCTACATGGAATCTGAGTCACAAATTATACATTAAAGGAGCATTCCAAGGTCTGTCCCGTACAGACTCATTTTATTTCCTGTGTCCGATTTTTCGGCCATTATAGGTATCAGGCAATTATTTTTCTGTGCATATTTTTGACGATTTGTCATAGAAAAAGGAAACTCTTCAGAAAATTCGCGTTCGTACGGGACAACGGTAGACAATTGCCATACAACACCACAGAATAAATAATAGTACTAGGTACAGAAGACTCACTCTCTAACAAAACGCGTCTGTTACGATCAGCACAGATATGGCAGCTAGGTGGCGACAGCGCCACGCGCGGCTTATGGCTTTCCCCAAAATTGGGGCGGAACGGATGTACTTTTAGCTACCTGTAGCAAAGCGACGAAATCGCGGAGTGAGCCACGCCTGAGAACACACCGATCAAATCGCACAAGAAAATGTTGATGATAGCAAAGAGAATTTGAAATGGGGCTATTCATAAATTACCTCATTTCAAATTAGGGGGGGGGGGGGGGGGGTCTGGACATCGGATGACGGTAGCATGAAGTAGGAGGAAATGGGGTCATTTGATGCATGATTTTTGGATGATTATAGGGGGGGGGGGGTCCAAAATCGCCAAAAATCGATGACGTAATTTATGGACATAAATTATGTAGCTACATTACATTTTCTGCCATCTTTCGATAGACGATTAAAACTGTTAGAACGCCATTTAGCTTTGATCGTTATTCTTTCACTGATATGTGTTAAGTTGTTACCTTGTTAAATATTAATATTAACGCCATCTACTCGAGAGTAGGCGTAAGGTTATGACGCCATCGCTCGAAAAGATTGCACCATACCTTTGTCCTATAGTCTATTAGATGGCCTTAATATTAATATTTAATAAGTTAACACACATCAGTGAAAGAATAAGGATCAAAGTCAAATGGCGTTCAAACAGATTTATCGTCTGTCGAAAGATGACAATAATTTTACAGTGGCTACATAATTTACTTTGACAATCCGTCTCTATGCACTCTATTCTCTTTGTTGCTAATATTAACAATAACGAAGATCAAGAAGATTATAATGATGACATAGGGAAGATAAAGGGCAAGAAAGATAGAGAAAAGTCCAGAGGCAGTCACACAAATCAAGTGAAAGAAAAAAATTTGGTTGTGTCCTAAATCTAATTGCTGTCGCCAGTTCAATAAAGCTGGCAGATGATCCACTGGAAGATAATAACTTCAAAGTAGTTGTTGAAGATAATAAAGAAAGAGCAAATACTTTCGCTGGAGCTGTTAGATGATTCAGTCGAGAAGCTGTCTGGGTTGTTCTCATCCATGTTGCATGCGGAGACCGTTTCGTATATCTTGTTCATTAGTATGATATTGATGACAATAGAGAACTAGATAAAGATAATGATAATTTAGAAGTGACGGTACACGAATATATAAAAGACGATGGAGAAAAAGTAAAAGAGGGCGATGACCAATAAGTGAAAGGTAAATAAAAACAACGATGATGATTAAGTATATAAAAATATTAAAAGAAATGAAAGCTATCCTGAAGACAATCGAAAAAAGACCAATAAGGACACAATTCGGATGGGAAGATAGAGCCAACACAGGTCGAGTGAAAGCAGAAATTGGAGTAGTGTCAAAAATCTGCCATCTCGAGAAAGCTGGAAGATGGTCCACTGGAAGAGAATAACTTCAAAGTAGTTGTTGAAGAAAATAAAGTAGTAGCAAATACCTTCGCTGGTGCTGTCAGATGATTCAGTCGGGAAGCTGCCTGGCTTGTTCTCATCCATGTTGCATGCGGAGACCGTTTCGTATATCTCGTTCATTAGGCGATTCAACTGTAACAATTAGAAATTATATTTCAATTAATCGGATTAAGAGTAAATATGTACATATTATGTGTATATGTGTGAAAGGTTGTTTGGAAGAGATCGCTCTTTAGCGACAAGACCGCTTGTTGTCTCTATCTTTAATCAGTTGGTTTCTTTAAGCTGTATCTTTTATCGAGGTGTCACAATACAGAGTATTACTTGTATATATCTATCTATGCTTGAGAGTAATTTTAAGCGAACATGGTAATTTACATTTCCTTTTGTCGTCCATAAGTGCAATTTTGCTTTGTTAAAATAAGGATTCAAAATATAATGGAACGAGAGATATTTATTAAGCCTTTGAAATATAAATAGTTTATTCGTGGCAAAGAATTAACAGATAAAAATAAGAGGAACAAAATATGGATAGCTATAGGTTAAAAATAATATTGAAAACGGGGTGACACCGTGCATATCAAGGGCATCCAAAGAGGGTAGATTGTAGACGGCGTGGAGGTAGATTTGTAATAAGATTTAAACTTGATAAGTATTAGCTTTACCATACCTCCCATATACCTGATTATTTAATAAGGAAACTTATGTATGGAATACTATAAGCTTACTTATTCACGATTCTCCATTACAGGTCAAACACTGTCACTGCAGTAAAGCGTCAGTGACCCGGACAGCAGAAAAGACGGTAAACGAATGCGGATAGAAAATTATAGGAGGTCCGAATTAGGAAATTATTTATTTGACGCTAACTGTGCCATCTAGGACAGTTCATGGACCGAAACCTCACCGAAACCAATGAACCGGTAATTTTCCTTTTTACAACGGTCCCCTGAACTGTTCTTTTAAACAATTAATACTTATTGAACCTTGACGAACTTTAATCGTAATTGTGCAAAAAATCATGAAGAAGATTGAACACGGGCTAGTGTTTAATTAGTAAACGGATGCCAACGGAACTCATTTACTAGGCTTTCGCTGTCCAGATTCAGATTTTTATTCATAAAAATCATAAAATAGTATTTTACATATCAAATAGGAATATTTAGTGAATGAATTGTTTGTACATTCAACAAACAATTCATTCACTAAATATTAGGCACTAGCACATAAGTTAAATATTAGGCATTTAACAGGTACACATGGTGTCCGTTCGTCGTAAACCTATTAAAATTGTCGGTGGCTTTTCGGTGCCCGACCAGATGGACTGATCAATTGGACTCTACTTTTTTCTAAGATTTGCTCAATTGTGGTTTGATCAATCCAAGGGACTATCTAGTGACAATATCAAGATTATCAGTCATGAGGGATTGACCAGAGAATGAAAGAATAAATAATTAATAATAAATAAATATTTTACGACAATTTTACACAGATCGAACTAGTCTCACAGTAAGCTCAATAAGCTTTGTGTTATGGGTACCAGATGACGATACATATACTAGGCTAGGAGGCCGTTTAAAGAAAGTTAGTTTATAGTGTATTTACAGTTCACAGTTTATAGTTAATATCTGGGAGACCGAGCTTTGCTCGAAAAACGTATAAAAACTCAAAAAAGCGCGTTTTCCCAGAGATAACACCTACCTATGCTAGATCGATTTTTCGCCCCCGAAAACCCCATATAGCAAATTTCAACGAAATCGTTAGAGCAGTTTCCGAGATCCCCGAAATATATAAATAAATCAATATACAAGAGTTGCTCGTTGAAGGTATAAATTTATAGTTTATTTATTTTTATTTATGTAGACGATCATAATAAGAAGATAAACATAATTTTGATATTAATGCAAATTTATAATGTAATTTTTATCGTGAAATAAAGAAATCTAATCTAATCTTTATGTATTTCCGCTAGTACAAAAAAATAAAGGTTCACCGTCAGCGGACGCATCTATCTTATACCTTTAAACGAGCAATTCTTGTATATTTATTTATATATATTTTTCGGGGATCTCGGAAACGGCTCTAACGATTTTTATGAAATTTGTTATAGGGGGTTTTCGGGGGCGAAAAATCGATCTAGCTAGGTCTTATCTCTGGGAGCATTGAGTTTTTATATCTTTTCCGAGCAAAGCTCGGTCTCCCAGATATTAAGTATAATAGGTACAAAACCCTCCATTGTGCGTATTTCGGTTTTTTATCGGCAATTCTAACGATTTCAGTAACAAAAATAGTTCAACAATTTTATGCGTACGTAATCGCGGGCAATGGGCACATGTTAACATTTGTTAATCCAGTATAGTAAAGGATAATGATTTTTTACAAAATTACCTCGTTTCCTTGAAATGGAAACTACTCAAGACTCACCTTGCGAATTCATTTTGAATGATGTCATGCAACACTGCACAATTTAATTAGAATTAATTAGTCTTTAACCAACAGCGAAACACGCAACAGACGCTTTATTACCTAATAACAGTAATCACAACTCACAATACTCACAATTTATAATATTCATAACAAAAAAAAAGAGATAAGTAGCTAATTAATTATTTATATCACATGAAGAAGCCAATACGCATTTGATTTTAAAAGCAATATTTAAAGTGTTTTTCTAAATATTTTCCACAATAACTATTATTATTTACACCAAAATCGTAATTAATCAAGATTTTAACTTTAAAGAGTTAATAGAAAGTCGTTTGGATATTTTTTTACTAATCACTTGTTTACTTTTTATTAACACGTGTGCACTTGTTATTAATGATTATCAACCGTGTTTTCGGAGGTCCGTGCGTACGCAACGCACTCTTCGTTCTAAATCAATGAGTGTATGTTACATTTCTTACCGATGATAACACGATCGTAAAACTGTGATGGTCAGAAACGGTGTTATGCCGTAAGGAAACAAACATTAATATATTATTAAATTGTATGGAAATGACATATATAATTTGTGGATTAGGTAGCAATATTTGTAAACGGGTCTCTCACGAGTTCATCAGTAAGATTATATTAAAAAAAAAAACTTACAACACTAATTCCATGAGTCAGGAATAAATATCATGTGTTGGCTTAGAAATCTGCGCCAATGGTTCAAAAACGCACTAGGCTACTAGTGCGTTTTTGAACCATTACTGCGTTAGCAGTGTCAAACTGACATATTCGCTAACGTCTGCGTAACTTTTTCCGTATCTCGCTCGCATTAATATGCCAGTACGAACGAGATACATAGGAAGTAAGTTAAGCTCACGCTAGCGAATATATCAGTGTGAAACCGGTGGTAGCTGTATCGGTCACTTTTAGAACTGCTGTATCTTGATACAAGGGTTGAAATACCTATGATGATTCCCAAACTGCTATCACAGACGGCAATAAAAGAAGACAATAATATTTCAATTATTCAATAAGCAATAATATTTCGGATCTTTTGTGGCAATGATAAACAAAGCTTTTGGTTACGAATGCACCCAAATGTCCTTTATCAAACATATGGCAGAAACTATATCTCAACGGTGGAACCGCTCACTAAGGCCACTAAGCACCATACTGGGCTGGCTGAGATGCAGGATCAGTATCGCCGTTATACGCGCCACCAGCATGTGCAACCGAGGCACACGCCACCGCTTTAAGTTCACTGTCAGGTGGCTTGGGTTCGACGACGGCGCCGCCCTTCCACACATCGATTTAAACCCCTTTTCTACCCTAAAATTTTCAATGTATAGTTGCCTATGTATTATTATACTTATATTAAGCTCTTTGAATCGCTAAACTTAAGTGGCAGTGGGCGGGGCACATTGCCCGTAGAACCGATGGCCGTTGGGGCGGAAAGGTTCTCGAGTGGCGACCACGTACCGGAAGGCGCAGCGTGGGTAGACCCCTCACAAGGTGGACTGACGACCTGGTTAAGGTCGCAGGAGTCCGCTGGATGCGGGTGGCGCAAGACCGGTCATTGTGGTACTCTTTGGGGGAGGCCTATGTCCAGCAGTGGACGTCCTCTGGCTGATATGATGATGATGATGATGAAGCTCTTTGTTACGAAATTACTAATTGCTTATCACTTACAGCATACTACCGTCCACATAAACAATCGCTAGGTCGCTATATTGCGATAATGACTTTTGTATACAAAAGATTTAGTGATGACCAATGAGTTTCAAGTGTCGATGGGAAAATGTCGATATAAAATTGTCGATAGCTATCATGGTAATTATTAAAGGTTTATACAAAAAGATATACATCGTTTCGCATTTTACACCGTAATAACTGGTGTAGCGATTTATAAGAAGACACATACAGTCGTGTGTTCTAGGCAATTATTTACTATGAAAAGACTATCAATAAGTAAGCCATACTACTATTCAGAAACATATACAAGTTTGTTTTGCGGTTATATGACAGTCTTGTTAATGTGGTAATTATCTGGTATGAAATATTTTAGTTCCACTTTACATACTATCTTCTCTTTATTGTGTGCTATGGTGGTTACTATCTGGATTGGCACTACACGAGGTGTACATTTTTTGCATTTTTTTTTTATAATTTACATCTTGTATGTTTATATCGAACACCATTTCCTCACTAACTCTATGTCAAGGTTAATGTGTTTACTGTGTTCTATTTATTTTAATAGCTCAGGTCACGGTTAAAAGTTACATACAAAGTAAGTGCAACATTCTAGAATTGTAAACCAAAAAGAAGATTGTTGGAATGAAGATAAGTTTTTTATGAGTATTTATTAAAACAGAGATTAATATCATAAGTCTAAACCTAAATTAGCCTGAGGCATGGTTCCCAGGACATTGGCCGCGTTCCCCCTCTGCACAGTGAGCCTGAGTTTTTGCGCAAAAAATGCGCCTGCTCGTAGGTCGCTTTTATGAGTTACTTACATAATAATTCAATATCATGTTAATATTATCGGACTCTTAGTCTCAGTTTTTCTACATTTATACTAAGAAAAAGAACAGTTGTTAATCTTCACTGGAGATAGTCATATCACCTTATCTAAAAACTCAGACATACGTTTGTTCAATTCACAAGAATTTTATAAATATTAGAATATTACAAAATATATTACTAGTTATTGGATTCTGCCGTATTAATAAATGCCTAGAATAAATAATAATAAAAACATTTAACATACATTTTGAACACGAATATTTTACGTCTGCTAAATATATTTCCGAATGTGGTTCCTGTATTTTTTTTATCGATAAATAGACAAATAAAACCCACTTCCCATCCCTATTTTAATTGTAATATTAGTAACTATACGCCGGGATAAAAACGTGACAAAACACGTGTGCAGGTGACTGTTGCTACAGCGAATATCGGTTACTTTATCGATATCGATTTACTTGTAGTAGGTATCGCCCTATACTAGTGGTTAAAGGATTTACGATATAGTATAACGGAAGTTAAAGTTAATGGTTAGTTAATAATGATTAATAGTATTTATAGCGCCAAGGGGAAATGGAACTGTCTGTAAACGTAAGTTACGTCAGGTACAATCTAATATGTACATAAACATATATAACACATACAAACATTTTGTTTTTGTAGCTAAGTGTATAGGCTACGTTTCAGCCTTTTCTTTTTATTATTTATTTATCATAAAGTACACAACAATGTTCTAACAACTATATTTCTCGCCTGCGATTGCAGTTTGTTGGCGAGATAGCGCTCATTTTTGCATTTTAAACATTTATTCTATGCACTATACTTCCAAACATTCTACACGGAAAAAATGTACTCAAGTTAGTTTTTCAACTTTCTAAAATTTTATCGATAATCGATATCTTTGGAGCATCCCTCATCGATATCTGAGCAGACAGCCGGTCTCCTGGAATTTGCCGCGCTCTCTATTCGTGGCTGACACACTCTGTTGGGTCACAGGTTCAATTCTGGACAAGCAATTTGTCAGGTCAAGCAATTAGCTTCTTTCACTATCTAAAATTACTAGATTTAAACCAGTAAGTAAAGCAATTTAGATAATTAGTAAGAATGACATTATTTTGATTTCTTATTTACTCTACTCTCTGCGCTAATCTTGACAGAACAAAGTGTGGAAGGGTCATTATAAACGTAATATTTACATAGAAATTTGACATTTTGCCATTGCAAATGCCATGCATCAGAGTAGGTAAGCGTAATCAGACTATTTTATATAAGTATAAATATAATATTCGAACACCTGCCAATAGTCATATCAGATGTCTTTATGTAAACGTAACAACATCAAATACTAAGCATTAAATAGTAAGCATTTAAACATACCTATGCCGTGCTAAAATTTTAGAAACTTTTAGAAGCGCATTCGTATGACTAAATCTAAATAGCTGAGCGGAGCGAGGTCGTCAAACAAGACGAAAAGGCCGGATGCTAAGATCCCCGTTTTGATTGAGGTATGAATAGTATTGTTCAGAAATATTTTGAAAATAATATTCTTAAAATAAAAAATAGGGTGACTGCTACAGTTGTTGGCCACTACATAGTAATTGGACACTCCTAACAATAAGACTTATGTTCGCTGTTTTCTTTAAGATTTGTTAGGAATGGCGTATTACTATGTAGGGCCAATAACTATTGCAGTCACCTAGCATGATTTTTTTTCGATTTAACGATTTACATTAAGGTTAATATTCTTTTATTTCAGAAAAAAATCTAACAGTAACTAAAAACAAGATCTTATAGGTACAACATATGTATCAGTTCAAGTTATCATACAAAGGCGTGCAAGATAACGGTGTCGAAACGTAAAAGATAAGAGGTGACGTAATAATTTAAACAAAAGACTGTTTCGGTGATGTCACAACTTTATCAAAGTTCCATTGGGTATGTTTATTTGGTACATATAGTGGAATGTATTAATTTTTTCTAAGATTATACATATTCATAGACTAAATAAAATAGTTTTGGTAGATAGAGTAGCATTCTACTCTCTCTCTCTTCTTCTTCTTCTTTCTAGCTTAATTTCGTATGCCCTTGGGTACGACATAGTGGAACAATTTTCCTTTTTTCCCATCATATCACAGAATAATAGTATTATCATACAGAACGGCCACGCACCGCCCCGCCCCGACTCGCATTACCTCGCCCCGCGACTGGCCGCGACATGAATCTGGCGGACTTCTGGCGTCCTCTCAGTGAAGCGACTTACACACACATACACAATGGCGCGTGTACAGACGTGCCGCGCACAATGCAACGCAAATGATTTTTGATGTATGGAGTGTCGTGTTCGCCCTGTGATCATATGCAATATCATGTTGTGTACACCTATGATCGACGAATAAAGCATATGTATTTGTAGATTAAACTTCTTTAAAACCATCATAGAAGGCAAGATAAAAAGGAAGAGAGGCAGGGGCAGACCAAGACGAAGCTATGTAGACCAAATAAAAGAAAAAGCTGGTGTCGTGTCGTATCAAGAGGTCAAGGCTATGCCATATGAGAGGGAGAAATGGAAAATACTCCATCGACAAGAGGATACCTCTCAAATTGAAGAAGAGAGAAGAGAAGATAGAGTAGCATTGGTATTGGGTAGACAAGTGGTAAGGCGTGCGACTTTTAATCCTGCGTACCAATGGGTTTTCGGAACTTATAGTAGTAATAGTTTGTCAAGCAAAGTATGTCAGTAGCAATGTACAGCAAAGTGAAGTAGGGCACTACTCAAAGAGCCGCTATGTACTACATCGAACCAAAACATGTAATTATCATAGCCTCAAAATTTACAAATATTTCCGATCAACGAGCATGATTGTACATTGTTGGCACCTTGACTTTGCTTAAGTTCATGAACAATCTTATGTAATATATTGGTATTTAATGCTGACAGCAGAAATTTCTCTTGAAATTGCAACGATTCAGAATGTAAACAAACAAGATGGCTGTCATTCACGATCCACATTCCACAGATAAAACACAGATGACACGCGATTATGGAATTATTCGAAAACAGTGTTGCTAACCCGCGATTTTTCAATTTTGCCGCCTTTTGCTACTGACAAGATTTGCTTGACCAAGTATATGTACGATATATCATATGATATTTATTTATTATTCACGTCTAGACGACTTCGTCGAATGACTATTGTTTTATAGACTGTGGTAACAGTGTGGGCGACGATGGTACTTATAGACTGATAATTTAAATAGAAACATTTTTTCACATTTAAATGTATTTTGTTAACAAATCATTACTCACTACCGGAATAATGATAACGAGGCATTTTTATGTTATCGCTTAATTTCCTCTAAATATGCAACTGGGCATATGGGGTTATTCCCACTAGTTAAGTACCACTAAGTTGTTACCAGTGGTAACTACTGGGATTTTTTTTCACACCTTTTACCACTGGGAAAATTTTAATTAAAAAAAAAATTGTATTGAACACTAACAAAATGTTGGTGGTAACTACTGGGAAAAAAAATTGCCCACCTTTTACCAGTGGTAACTACTGGGAAAAATAATGCCCAGTACAGTAGTTACCACCAACTTTTGCATGGCTCATTGGACAGAAATCAGGATGAATTTGTATAGTATAGGTAAGTCTAAGAGCAGAGGTTAGGTTAGACTCAATTAAGTTAGTGATGTCATTGGTATGTATAGACGGTCAAGCAAATCTTGTCAGTAGAAAAAGGCGCGAAATTCAAATTTTCTATGAGACGATATCCCTTCGCGCCTACATTTTTCAAATTTGCCGCCTTTTTCTACTGACAAGATCTGCTTGACCAAGTATACAGTCGAAGGGATCAATTATCATTGATTACCATTATTAAAGGAGTATAGCTAAAGGGGCCCACAGATTACCAGTTCGCCGTACGATATCAGCCTGTCAGTTAAACGCAAAAGGTTACAGTTCCGAACAACTGACAGGCTGATATAGTCCGACGAACCGGTAATCTGTGGGCCCCATCAGGCTTCTACCAATAGGGAGTATTACTGCAATGTTCTGCCGCCAGAGTACAGTAAGAGTAAATTAGTACAGACCACTAATTTGTTTAGTAAACCATAGAGTAACTTATACATTATATCTAGGGTTGCCAGATGGTCGGGATTTGGCGGGATTCTCCCGATTTTTAGCATGTGTTCCCGATTCCCGACAAAGTGAAAATGGTCCCGAAAAACAGCTTCAAGTTATAAAACAATAATTTGAAGTTCCGAACTGTCGTCGAGCGAGCGAGCTGACGTAGTGGCAATAAGGTAAAATATCGTTGTTTTTAATACAATTTCTTTAATTTGAATGTATTTTTTTTCCCGACTTTAAGTCCCAAAATCCCGAAAGATTGATCTTGTTTCCCGATAATAGCGCCTTTCGATCTGGCAACCCTAATTATATCACTACGCCTTATACTATTTTTTTGGCAAGTTTTTACTATAACATTGATGCATCAAGGCGGTTTGTTTACAGGTGGCCTACCGAGAAATGCGAAAATCTAAATTTCGTTGTCTGCCTCTCTATCGATCGAATAAGCAAGAGTGATAGAGAGGCAGAAACCGAACTTTCGATTGTCGTGATTCACGGTAGGCCATGTGATTGAGTTAGTGACGCCCTCTACGCGGATTTTTGCGTAATATTCCCTATTGGATTTGATCTATTCCAAGTAGATCATAATCTAATGGCCTTACACCCACATGTGTGTAAAACCTCGTGTGGCTGTTATTTTTAAATGTTTTAAATGCCGGAGATAAATATGCATAGGTACAGTATGAAGTCATCTGAAGGGAAATGTGAACGTTCAGTATAGGTATAGGTAAAAAACTTAAGTAAGTCACCTGTTGTATGTAGTTGTGGCGTGTTCGAATAGACAATACATGTTTAAAAGACACACACAAACAAAACAAATGTCTATTCGAACTAGGGTTGCCAACTTTTTTTTGGTGGAATATAGTATTTTCCAGAATAAGGCATCAAAAATATAGTACATTTCAAAAAAATATAGTACTTTTAGATAAAATACTAAACATGAGTGTAATATACGTTTAATCGGAAATATAGTATTTTAGCGTACTATATATTTTTCCAAAAGTATATAGTACAGAGAGCCAAAATATAGTACAATACTATATAATATAGTACGGTTGGCAACCCTAATTCGAACACGTCACAACTACATACAACAGGTGACTTACTTAAGTTTTTTACCTATACAGATGTACTGCATAATTATTTTCCATCGTATTTTCACGGAAACGTACGAACGTGTCTTGCTATGTCAGTCAGTCTCGGTACAAATTGTGCTGAGGTTGACTGAAGTAGCATGACAAATACGAACGTTTCCGAGAAAATACGATGGAAAAAAATTACGCACTACATCTGTATATACTTCTAAGCAGGGATAGATGTATTTTAATGTTTAGTTTATAGTAGATACGACGGAAATTGTTAACGAAAGCACCCAGTTTTCTACCAGTCATCCAAGTGGGGTTAAAAGAACCCAGTTAGGCTAGATTGCCTGTTACGGCGTCAAATGACGTCATCGAGTAGATTTCCATTATATAGAGCTTTAGGCCTTGCTAAAAATACGCGTCACGAATCATCGCAAAGTGACTCAGTTCCGTTAGTAGTATGCTTGATTGATTAAGCAAGCGGTTTGGACGGTTGAAAGTATATATCTGTACATACACGACCGAAGGGAGTGTTTTATATTGACACGAGTTGCGAATTATCTATTCGCACGTGTATCGTACAACGTTTTACAGTACGTATGGCTGTTTAAATTTTCTACATATACGCAATAGGGCGAGAACGTAGCACCATACGCACTGTAAATAATGATTTCTGTTCCGCAAAACACAATCTTAAGACGACTATAAATAACCTGAAATCACAAGACGAGACAATTTTTGTTTTTAAGTCTGTATGTATAATGTGTACGTATTATTGTACATACTGTTAACTGAAACATTGTAAACCGTATTGTAAAGATTATAATCCATCGATGATCCAAAATCTAAAGGGGCCCACTGATTACCAGTTCGCCGGACGATATCTGCCTGTCAGTTAAACGCAAAATTTGACAGCTCCGAACAGCTGAGAGGCTGATATCGTCCGGAGAAACTGGTAATCTGTGGGCTCCTTTAGAGCATGAAATAGATAGAGCATGAGATAATGAAATAGTAACTGAAGACGCCTTGCCTGTCATTTTCTGTACAAAACAGTCTACCCATTTTTGCGCGGGGGGGGGGGGGGGGACGGACGTCAAATGTATGGCTATTTGTACGTAAAGTGTCATTCTATGGAACTTGCTAACATGTACAAATTTCCATGCCTATGATAAAGATAAAAGATAAAAAATAGTTTATTCAAGTAGGCATATTACAATGCGCTTATGAACGTCAAATAAACCTTTACCGGCTCCAACCGTACACCTCTGCCCCGAGAAGATTTAAATCCCCCCTCAATTGGAGGAGGGTATCCCAATATGGGACCGGCAACAAACTCGGCGGGACACATCTTTTCAAAACATTATTACATCTTATAATTAACATGCATTACGAGTAATTAAGAAAAATACAATTTAAATTACTATAGAATTCATGCAATTTCAATTCCATTCAATTCAATTTCTTTATTATTCAATTTAGGCATTAACATAATGCACCTATGAAGGTCAAAAAAGTACATTTGTACAGAATTAAATTTAAATTAAACAATCACAACAAACATCAAATATTTACAAATTATATAATTATATAACAAATTATACTCAGTGAGTTCATAACTTTATACAAATACGTAGCTCTTTCAGAAAACATATCAAATTCTTACAAAAGGAAAAGAAAATAAAATCAATAAAAGAAATGAGAATACATATTATATGAATCTGACTGATTGTTATGAGATGCTTTCATACAATTTGATGTGCTTTCTTACCTGAGCTGAGTCACCTTTAACTCTACACATAATACAATGCTTTTAATTGCTACTTGTCGTTATTACAGTTTCTGGTTTGGACCATGTATGTTTGTCTGTCAAGTAGTCCTCGACTCTGTAATAAGCCTTCAACATCAATGACTTTTTTAAGTAACTCTTAAGAGCTGGAAAGGGTAATCTTAAAGCATCCTCAGGTAACTTGTTATAAAAATGAATGCATTGCCCAACGAATGACTTCTGTACTTTACGAACACGAAACTTTCTGATAGCAAGCTTGTTTTTATTTCTAGTATTATAGTTATGGACATCAGAATTCTTAGTGAAGGAGTCTAGATTCTTAACAACATAAATAATACTATCATATATGTATTGGGAAGCTACAGTTAAAATATTAATTTCTTTAAAAAGTTCTCTTAATGATTCACGCACCCTTAAATTATATATAGAACGAATGGCTCTCTTTTGTAAGACAAATATAGTCTGTATGTCAGCTGCTTTGCCCCAAACCAGAATACCATATGACATTACACTATGAAAATAACTATAATAAACAAGGCGAGCTGTTTCAACATTAGTCAATTGTCTAATTCTCCTCACAGCGTAAGCGGCCGAACTTAATTTGTTTGCTAGTGTTCTTATATGAGGACTCCATTGTAGATTTTTGTCCAATGTTAAACCAAGAAACAGTGCTTTATCTACCGTCTCTAAGCATTCATTATTCAAAAGTATCTTAGTATCGACTGGTTTAACATTCGGCAAAGAAAATCTAATGCATTTAGTTTTCTTAGCATTAAGAAGCAAATTGTTCATAGTAAACCAGTTAAGTACATTAACGAGTGTGCTGTTAATTACACTGTAATCGGTAGATTTCCGATCAACCTTAAAAAGTAATGATGTGTCATCAGCAAAAAGAACAATTTCACAAAGATTTTCTACTACACATGGCAAATGATTTATATAAACCAAAAACAGGAATGGACCCAAAATAGAACCTTGTGGCACTCCTAATTGGACTACAGTACCGCTAGACCGGGTTTTGTTTACAACAACTGTTTGTGTTCTGTTGCTAAGGTAAGAAGACATAAAGTTTAGGGCATTTACTGACAGACCATAGTGTTCTAATTTCAAAATGAGCGCTCCATGATCCACACAATCAAATGCTTTAGGAAGATCACAAAATATGCCAATTGCATCACAAGAATTTTCCCAAATATCATAAATATGTTTAATAAGTACCGAAGCAGCATCGGTCGTGGAACGGCCCTTTGTGAAACCAAACTGATTGCTTGTAAGTAAAGTATGTCTGTTGAAGTGACCCAGTAGATCATTTAACATTAACTTTTCAAAAACTTTACTTAGTACAGGAAGTATTGATATTGGACGGAAATTAGCCATATCACTCGAATCACCCGATTTAAAAAGAGGTATGACTTTGCTATATTTCATAAGATCTGGAAAGACGCCTTGTGAAATTGAAATATTATAAATTACGGCTAAGTAAGGCGCTATTACGTCTAAGACATGACTAATGACTCTAACGGATGTTCCCCATAACTCTTCCGTTTTCTTTAAATTGAGTGACTTGAATGTTTTAACAATAATTGCTGAATCTACTAGACTAAACTCAAAGTTAATATTACATTTCTTAACATTAGCACAAAGTAAGGAATGAGCTCGAGAAGAAGATGAATGTAGACATTTAGTGGTATTAATAGCTATTTTAGAAAAATAATCTTCGAATGCCGAGGCAACATCGTTGTTTGACATGGTCAGTTGTTTATCCGAGACAATGTTGACTTGACAATCGCGTGATTTACATTTACCAGCTTCCCTATTTATAATATTCCATGTTGTCTTCACTTTGTTGTCCGACACTTTCAGTTTAGAACTTGTATAGTTTGCTTTAGTTTGCTTTGGCTGCATGCATATGTATGATTTAACGTACAAATAGCCATGTCAGATAAACGTCACCCCATACAAAAGTATGCACAATTATACACGGTTTTCGGCAGAGGGGTAAGCTCTTAAAGGCGATTCCGGTTATTAAATGCTAGAGCATTTAACCGGAGTATTTTGGGCTTAGAAGTCCAAAATACGTGAGAACCAATTTTTTATACACACTGCCACGTCGCAAAATAAGCCATGGCAAACTGTCAAAACCTTATTTACTAGACAATGGTAAACATATACCTGTTTCCGGTATCCATTGTTATGTATACGGCACAATAGTTCAGTGCGTCACTCTAAATTACTCTACAATTATGTAGGATAAATAAAGCCACTGTTCAAGTCCATAAACCGCACTAGGCATGCGTTTATTTGTCACTGACACTTTCTATTTTATGTAGTACTTCATACTGGAGCAATGAATCAAAATTACTTTCGTTATCTTGTCTCTAAAAATGTAAATAGTGGAGTTTTTTGTATACGTGGGGGTATTCAGAAAATTCAGAAAAACTGGTATATTTACTTTTTCGAAAAACTTTTTGGGTTATTTAGACTCGGAATCATGAGTACTAATCATGAATGAGACAAAGAAAAAAGTGTCCCCAGTTTTTCATACAAATTTTGGGTGTCAGTTTTGTAACGGTCCATACGAAATGTATGTGAAAATGCGTTACAAAACTGTTATTTCTATTAGGACACATTTTTTTTCTTTTTAAATCTATATTTTAATCGATAGTCCTCGTGATTCTGAGTAGAAATAACCCAAAAGTTGATGGATTTCGGAAAAAAGTAAATGGTACACTTTTAAGTGAAAATGCTCATGTATGAGATTAAATAGTGTTTTTATTTTTCTCACATTAATACGCGGAAGACATACTTAATAATATACAATACCGTTTTTAATTGGGATAAGGGCAAGCGAATGATGACCGTTTTTAATTGTTTGAACTAATTTTCTCAAACTACAAATAAATTGAGTTCAATTAAAGTAAAACTTTTTCATGAGAAAGAAAAGTAGAATGACAATTTACAGTGTCAAAATATGGAAGTACATATTACACTGCTACACTTTGTCACGTCAAACCCAGTGCAAAATAGGTTATTTAACTATATTTAAAATAAATTATTTCACACCATGCATGAAATAAAGCACCAGAAGATTAATACAGAAACGTAGACCGCAGTTATTTTTAAAGACAATTTATATTTTAAAACCCGTATAAAACTATAAAGAGTACGTAATTTGATTATGACGTCACTTGATAGTGTTTCATATAAATTCCATAGTAGAAAAATCGTTTTGACAGTTCGAAAAAAGAAACGATATAAGACTTTATTGATAAAAACAAAGAAAGAAATAAACAAACATAATAAGTAAAACTTAAAATCCTACAGATAAAAAATATGGCCTAGATCGCCGTCATTGGGGAAGGTGCCCAGAAGGCTGGCCGTATTTCCCCGCTGTGTGGCTATACTAATACGCTGGGCGAAATAGTGGCCAACCTCAGAAAAAGAAACTGATTTGACTAGATATCAAATTCCCAATTACACACAGACCCCATTCTAATTCGGAACACACACTTAAAATGCACAACACAACTGCAACGCTCCACGGACGCGCTTTCACTAAATATTATAACAATAACATTGTGTACGATTTAGTTCTGAAAAGACTTAAAAACCTTAAAAAGGATACAGATGTAGTGCATAGTTCTTTTCCGTCGTATTTTCACGGAAACGTACGAACGTGTCTTGCTATTTCAGTCAGTTTCGGTACTAAAAGTACTGAGGTTGACTGAAGTAAGCATGACAAATACGAACGTTTCCGAGAAAATACGATGGAAAACAATTCTTACATCCTGTACATATTGCAGTATTTTCATGTGTAGTTATATATGAGAATCGACATAAACATGTTTTATGTTTAACAATATTGTTATTCTCTCGAGCCACATTAGGTATTTACCGTGAGAAAATGAAAATAAACATAATTATTAGTAGCAGTTACTACTAGTCATTAGTGCTAAAAACATTCAAAACATAATTAGCTAATCACTTACCTATTTAATTTATTTAATGACATCCATTTCAATTGAAATAATTGTATTTATGTACACGACACTATATTATTATAAAAAATGTTTTTTTTTTAATTGTTTGAATTTAAAATTGTGTACTTTCGATATTCTATTTGTTTTATTGTCACTAAAACGTTTTCCAATGTGTTATTTAGTTATCACTATTGGCATTATTTTTTTTTACTAACAGAACGATATTCTTTAGTTACACCATAAGACATGACATGATTTTTAAAATATTATTTTTAAATTATAAATAAATATCCACTATGATTACACCACTACATCAAAACACTATTGTCACTCACATTGCGGTAATAACCACTATTTTTACAGTGTTAACGGTAATTTTTCGCGGTAATATCCACTTGTAACGTTGAGTCATGCGGCTTCGACCGTTGCATTGTGTGAACTGAGCCGTTCCGCCCTTGCGCAGTAAAGGTCGGGTTACATGTCGACACAACGGCCAGATTCGAACTTTAAAATACGCCAATTAATAGATCCAGAAACGATATGGATTAGATATGTCAGTGTCAAATGTGACGTTTCTTCAAACAAAAACCTCACTTTTGACACTGACACATCTAATCCATATCGTTTCTAGATCTATTAATTGACGTATCTTAAAGTTCTAATCGGGCAGTTAGGGCTAGGAAGGTCTCTATGACAGTTCTTTCAAGTATCTTTGGATTGGGCTTAATTTAAAATTAATTGAAGAAATATGTTTTTATTTGTAAATAATGTGCTAAATTCCAAAAAAAATCTTCTCACAATTTACATGACAACTCCCATTGAAATGGACTGTCCTCCGCGATATAATTTCATTGTTTTTACCTTAAAATCCGACGTTTCAGCTAAGTTGCACCAGTTGTGGTCACGGAAAGACCACACCTGGCCAGACCACACCACACCACCACGCCACAGCTGTGGTGACCACAGCAGGTGCAACTCAGCTGAAACGTCGGAATTTAAAGTAAAAACAATGAAATTATATCACGGTAGACCCGGTTGTGTAATTAAATATGTGTACAAAACGCGAGAGTTTAAAGACTTTAAAGTGTTAAAATTAACTGTTATAGGAACCATCATTCAACACGAGAAGTATAGGGTATTGGCGCCAAACCTTTTTACCCATCTGCGCGTCACAAAGGAGGGTAATGTGTTTATCAGTTTGAAGTGTTTGTTTTTTGAGGCACTATAGAAAACAACCTCGTAGGTCGATTTTGACGATTCTTACATCAATCCATTACATTTACGTGATAGTAAAAACAATACGGCGACAATCAAAATCCATAATTATAAGTATTATGTCAAGTGGTATATCATTTTATAAGGATTTGTAAAAGGTCTTTACTTTTTTTGTCATTTATTTTATGGTTGTAATTTAACATCTTTAATCATATAAATAATTATAAATACCCGAGGTTAGGTTTTTTATAATGTGTTTATATATTTTTTGTAATGTTTTGTAATATATGTAATATATGTAATATGTGTAATATATGTAATAATAATGTATGTAGTATGTGTGTAGTATTTTTATCTAACGGTCAGGTAAGCCGCCATGTAAGCCCGGCGCGCTCACGTTTCGTTCCGTTCGTGACTCACAGATAACTACTGTTCTCAATGATTGTACAGTCAGCGCTAAAAGTACCTGTATTGGACACTTTTGCACGCGAGTACCCTGGAATTAGTATACATAGAAAATGAGCAATTCATTATAATACATTGGAAATTAAAAAATGTATGGGAATGATAAAAAAAGTCCCAAGACCTTGAGTTCAAAATTTAAGTTTTTTTAACATCAAAAAAATAATGGTACCATTGGTTTACTTATATTTTATTATTTTATAATATTTATTTAATTATTGAATTAATTGATTATATTGAAACTGTAGCAGAGAGGCATTTTATCATTGGGTGATTCTTAAATTGTGTCCAAAAAAATTTTTTTTTCATAAACGTTTTTATTTTTCACATATTATTACATATATCAAAAGTACATACAAAAAGCAATTTTTTGATTCACATGGTCAAGCTTAATACCCTCAGGAAAGGTAAATAAAATGAGTACATAAACACGGTTGTGACAAAGTGACCCTCAGTCGTGATATTTCGCCATTTTGGTGGCCAACTCGGCTATTTTGATTTATATAGTTATTTTAACATAGCTTAAGTCACTCCTATGACTACGACAAACCTAATGACAGCTCAGACGTTGAAATCCGTCAAACTATAAAGGCTGAAGAGCGTGACAAAGAATTCGATACACATCATACATACATACAAGCGAAAAACATTTTTTTTGCTTTGGCAGTCGGGCAATA
The DNA here is from genome assembly GCF_910591565.1 of Cydia splendana. Taxonomy (NCBI): domain Eukaryota; kingdom Metazoa; phylum Arthropoda; class Insecta; order Lepidoptera; family Tortricidae; genus Cydia; species Cydia splendana. The sequence continues at coordinate 6,218,515 of NC_085986.1, forward strand.
ATAGCAAATGATCTGTAGCTAAGAAAAATGCATTTCTGAAAAGTGCATGTGCCTCTAAATTAATCAAACGAATTAAGAATGACACGACCACGTGTCTATATGTCACAAACGTGGACTCAAAAGCCCGTGGCGGTGACAGATTTTTGAGGCCACGGTCGTGATAATTTGGAACATGTTCGATATTACATAAACATTTCCTTTGATTTTGCAAATGTTAAATAATTAGCTTAATCTGCAATGTATGAGGTATATCTTATGTTACAAACAATAACGTGAAACTGCAACTTACTTTTAAAACTCTAACATGGCGGTGACACGTTAAGGTTGACCGTTTTTTCAAATGAACACAAATAAATAATTTTCGACAAAACTTCTCCCTTCAGCCATTTGTAAACCTGACAACAACACAGTGTTGCTGTTCTAAAAAAACTTTAATAAGGCTGCCAGTAGTAAAGATAATTTTCTACCGAGTACCGCATGTTTATATTACCACGCGCGGTGGTGACGCGAAATTAATCACAAAATGAATGTTGTTTAAAATTATATAAAATCGTTATAAATCCATACAATTTTTAAACAGTGTTGTAGAAGAAGGATTAGTGTTTTATATTTGATATAAATTATTGCAAAATCACTTCCTATTTTTTCAAAAAAAAATCAATTATCACAAAATCTGGGAAAGTCACACTACACGGTCCGTGTACAATATGTTTCTAATACTCTTAGGACAATACATTTAGGTTGACCTAAAACTAGAGGTAAATTGCTAAGTATATTGATATAGAGTTTATTTATTTTCAAAAAAATACATGCTATTCTTAGTATTCTTACGTGTTACACAAAAAATGCATAAGAATAAGAATTACCCCATTGACAAAAAAAAAATAGATTTTCGGCTGATTGTACCATGAACGCTAACGTGCCATTTTGAACCTTATTTTGATCATGTTTTGTATATTTGTGCGTAAGATATGTATTTTAAATTTAATAGTATATTGATGTTCCGCTTTCTTATTGTTTTGGTGTATAAAAAGATGTTTACAGGAATATTATTAGTCGGACATACACATAACATACACATATATACATATATCTAGCATAAATAAATAACATCAATGGAATACAATATTAGGTACTCTTATTTTAATTATTAACATCATGTAAAAAACGCGTCATTTTTATCGGATGTTCATATACGGTATCGTCTTGGGTCGTCCCATTCGTTTTTCGTCAAGTTCTTAAATTAGTCCTATTCTGCTTTCGTCACTCATTCTACATTCGTCACAATCGTCGGTGGCTTTCAATGTAGAATGAGTGATGAAAGCAGAATAGGACTAATTTAAGAACTTGACGAAAAACGAATGGAACGACCCAAGACGATACCTCATATACAACGTTACGGAATTCAAGTCGAGATGTAGTAACATTTGTACCGAATAATGAACATTATTATGTGACAATTTTATCCTCAAAATTTAAGCTTAAATTTTAATTAGAATCTGGAAATAGTTTACCCGTCAGATTTTTTTGCGCTACTTCATTGTTTTTGTAATAAAACCCTAAAAATAGACACCACTTTTTCAATTAATTAAAAAAACATAAGTACCGGCTACGGGCTAACCTCAGCGCCGCAGTGGCCACACCCAAAACGCATTAGTCTAACTAAAGATATCGCTAGGAAGCACGCAAACGCCGTTCCCTTTTCTATCACATTAATGGTTTATTTTTATTATTAACAGCCACTTAACCTAGTCAGTGGTGATTCTGCCTACGAAGCTTTATGTCATGGCTATGAAATGAAATATCTATCAAACCGATAGATGTCGCTAGTAGGCATAATCATTTTGATTCTCATTTCATTACATTACCGATATTTTAACTATTTCAAGTTTGATTTGGCGTAGTTGTTGAGAATATTGAACAATAATTATTAATAACAGAGTTACAGGTCAACACATTTTAAATATGACAATATTAATAACATTTATACAATATCATATAAATTAATTGCATTTATTTCGTAACTTCTAACTGTCAAAAATACAAATCTGGGAACATACATATTCTTGCGGTATGTTTTTGATTTAAAGAATTATAGGTAGATCAAAAAAATCTTGAAAAAAATGTTGATAGTTGTTATAAATAATTCTTCCGACAGCCACTTTTATGAACCGGTAAGAGCGTTTTCACATTATAAATAAATAAATAAATATTATAGGACATTCTTACACAGATCGACTAAGTCCCACAGTAAGCTCAAGAAGGCTTGTGTTGTGGGTACTCAGACAAGGATATAATTATAATATATAAATACTTAAATACATAGAAAACAACCATGACTCAGGAACAAATATCTGTGTCATCGCACAAATAAATGCCCTTACTGGGATTCGAACCCAGGACCATCGGCTTCACAGGCAGGGTCACTAGGTCACTACCCAGTACCCACTAGGCCAGACCGGTCGGGTCGTCAAACCATCTTATCCAATCCGATATCGGATGTCGGATACGACCACAAAAAAACCGGCCAAGTGCGAGTCGGACTCGCGCACGAAGGGTTCCGTACCGTTTACGCAAAAAACGGCAAAAAATCACGTTTATTGTATGGGAGCCCCACTTAAATATTTATTATATTGTTTTTTTTTTGTTATAGCGGCAACAGAAATACATCATCTGTGAAAATGTCAACTGCCTAGCTATCACTGTTCATGAGATACAGCCTGGTGACAGACGGACAGCGGAGTCTTAGTAATAGGGTCCCTTTTTTACCCTTTGGGTATGGGACCTTAAAAAAGACAAATATTGTTTATTTATAAAATGTATAATAATTAGATATTGTTGCAGAATGGAGTTTTTATCCCAACATTAAAAAGTTTATGTCAATATTGTCAACTGTCTTCTTGGAAAATATATCTTTCGTTTCGTACGTACATTCTGTATTTTAATTCTATTAATTTACTTATTTGGACCCCAAGGCCCAAGTTTAGCCTTTAACATGGTCCTATTGAGTCGGGAACCGTAAGTAAATAAAATTAAATGCGTAGAAGCGGATTCTAAGAAGCACGAAAAAATTTTCATTCGTCTCGTCTGGAGTTGCCGATTTTGAAGGCGCCGCCATTGTGCGGAGCCATCGCAGCGTTCAACGAGCCGCGAGCAAGCGTTCTATAAACGTACCAGCACCACTCACTGCGCAGCGATCTCGCGCGCGTGGAACGGAATAAACAAGTAACGTTTTGTTTCAAATCTGTTTGACATTTGTTCTTTTCCAGATATTTTAGTGTTTGTGGTGGAAAAGTGTTTCTATCTTGTAATAAGTTTGAAAGCTTGTAATAAGTTTGAAAGCTTGTAAAGTTAATTGGTTTTTGCCGTTTTATGTGCATCTACGAAGTCGTTTTTGTGTTTTCCACATGCAAAGCATTGTGCGTAATTTAACATGGAAAAGACAGAAGAAGAACGACGTCAATTAGTTGCGCGCAGAGGCACAAAGAAATGTACTCTAACTAGATTGAAAAACAAAATGGAAGAATCGTATATAAACGATATAGAAATGCTAAAACTGATGGTTGAGAGGGCCCAGACGGCATTCCACGATTATGAAGATCTGTGCGAGAAAATAGGTGATGAGGAGGATCCCATTGCTGTCGAAACGACTTATTATGAATGTGTCGCAGCAATACGTCGACGAATTGCGGATTTATCTGCACCTGGACCCACCCCTGCCGTTTTGCCGGCAGCGACGCCTCAAGTGTCGTCGAAAGTGAAGTTACCGAATGTACAAATACCATCATTCAATGGCAAGTATACAGAATACAGACCTTTCATAGAAATGTTTACTGCCCTTGTGCACAACAATGAAGGGTTCGACAGTATACAAAAGTTTTTTTACCTGAGAAGCTTCTTAAAAGCTGAAGCATTTGATTTAATCAAAAACTTACCTGTCATTGGTCAAAGTTATTCGGAAGCTCTCAAAATTTTAGCTGATAGGTACGATAATAAATATAAAATTATCAATGAGCACATAAATGCTTTGTTTGAGTTGCCAATGCTAACTAAGTCAAGTCCTAGTGCTTTACGCTCTTTGATTTCAATAACAAAACAGCATTTAGCTGCATTAAAAAACCTTGATGAGGCCATTGAAAAATGGGACAGCATTCTCATTTGCCTATTAAATAAAAAACTAGACCCGGTAACTAACCGAGAGTATCATTTGCATAGGGATTCCTCAAAACAACCAACCTTTAATGATTTTTTGAAATTTGTAGAAGGTCGGGCCCTTGCCCTAGAGAACAGTGAGGGACGGGGTGATACAGCAAGCTGTGCTGCTGGCAAGGTAGCTCCAGTGAAGATGGCATCATCATCATTTGTCACTACCAAAGCATCCCCACGCTGTCTGTACTGTGGTAAGGAACACAAATTATATGCATGCCCTAAATTTGCTCTTGCTTCCATATCGGAACGACTAGATTTTGTAAAGGAAACAAAGCTTTGCAAGATTTGTCTTAACATTCACCCAGGAAAGTGCAAGTTTCATTTTAAATGTAAGGAGTGCAAAGAATCCCACAACTCGCTACTTCATGTAAATGAAGAGAAATCCTCGTCGGTGTCATTGACTAACATTAATAATCAGACACTGGTGTTGTTGCCAACGGTTAAAGTTAAGGTAGTTTCTAAATGTGGCAAGGAGATCATAGTTAAAGCAATGCTTGACTGTGCATCTCAGAATTCCTTTATTAGAGCAAAGCTTGCAAAGGAACTAGGTTACCCACTCTTGCCATGTTCTACTACAATAACTGGTGTAACTCTAGAAGATAAATCTGTCAAACATAGTTTGCGACTGGATATTTTCTCGTGTGTTTATCCATATAAAACACAAGTAAATCTGTTAGTGGTAGATAAATTTAGTAACGAAATGTTGCCACAAACTGAAATTGATATTTCAAAAATTGACATCCCTGAAAATATAACATTAGCCGATGACTCCTTCCATATTCCAAGTGAGATAGATATTTTATTGGCTGCAAATATCTTTTTTCAGTGCCTGTTGTCGCAGCCTGAGGAGCTGCGCGATCCTGATGCCGCACCCAGCTTGGTTCACACACAGTTTGGTTACATAGTAGGAGGTGATGTTCCATCTTCTATTCTTAAACGACCTGCTGTTTCTCTTTTCTGTCAAGAATGTCAAACTGATGTACGCGATACTATGTCTAATTTTTGGCAAACAGAAAAGGTGCCTGAAATATATGCGGAACATACATCTGAACAACAACAGTGCGAAAAATTGTTCACTGAAACTGTCAAACTTGAAGACAATCAATTTACAGTTTCATTGCCATTAAAAATACCTATCTATGATGTGAACAATACATTGGGGGATTCATTTGGGTTAGCTCTCAAGAGATTTTTCTCAAAAAAGGACGGCAAAGTCGACTTTGCCGTTTAAAAAATAGGTTGCGAAGCGCGTAGTTTATGGTCAGTCAAAAATTAAAAAATTAAAAATTTTGGGACTGCAATGTTGCATACAAATTCCATTATTTGTCGAGTTCCAAACTTTTTAAAAGTTGAAAAGGCCATATCAAATGAAGGCACAGGCCCATTAAACAGCCAAACAGATGATTAGTACCGCGACTATTTAGCTGTCTCAAATAGGTTGGCGTATTTTCGGCAGAAAAATACACTTCTATTTTTTTATTAAAAAAATAAAAAGGCGGCAAAGCTAATTTTTCAATTGTTTCTACTTTTTTCTGTGAAAATATATACGTAAGAAAGTTGCTTTTGTAAAATATTTCTATGATATTTATATTTCTTGCACCATTTTTGAGAAAAGCACTATATATGACTCGGCTGGAAGGCTACTTGCTGGCTTCGGATTCAATTAAACGGACTCCCAAGGTCGTCCGTTTAAAACGAATCCTCAGCCTGCAAGTAGCTACTTCCGAGCCTCGACAATAATGTACTATTATAATCTCGAGAAGAGATTTCAGAAGGATCAGAAGTTGTATGAAGGTTATAAGGATTTTATACATGAATATCTCGACTTAGGTCATGGATCATATGTTGACATTTCCTCATATGATCTTACTAAAGATCCTGTGTACTTTATGGGACATTCAGCTGTTTTAAGGCCGGATGCAGTAAGTACCAAGCTCCGGGTAGTCTTTGATGGATCTATGTTAACGAGTAATAAGATTTCATTGAATAATATTTTAATGAATGGACCAACTGTTCAACAGGAACTGTTCGACATACTGTTGTCATTTAGAGTGCACAAATATTTCATTGCTTGTGATATCAGGCGTATGTTCCGAAATATATTAGTACAGAAAGATCAGCGATCTTTGCAAAATATTCTCTGGCGAGACACTCCTAATGAGTCAATAAAATGTATTCAGCTAAACACAGTTTGCTATGGAATGAAGTCATCAAGTTATCTTTCAACAAGATGCTTGAACGAGCTGGCTACGAAATTCGAGAGGCAATATCCTCTAGCCAGTTCTGCAATACTAAACTCTACCTATGTAGATGACATCATTCATACAGAGGATAGTTTGGCAAAGATTGTTGACACTCAAACTCAATTGATAGAATTACTTGCTAAGGGTAGTTTTAAGCTACATAAATAGGCAGCTAATGACTCTTCAATTTTGACAAATATTCCAGCAGAGCAGCAGGTTGTTGGAGAACTGGAACTGAATAAGGACATCAAAACTTTAGGTTTAAAGTTAGATATTGACACTGATTCCTTTAAACTTTCATGTCCAGTGTCAAAAAATGTCCCTAAAACAAAAAGACAAATTTTAAGTTACATAAGCCAATTCTATGACCCTTTAGGTCTAGCGGGACCCGTTTTTGTCCAAGCTAAAATCATTATGCAAAAATTGGCTCAGGCTTGTACCGACTGGGACTCAGTGCCCTCGCCTATTTTACTAAAAGAATGGCTTGAATTTTACAATGATTTGCAGACAATGAAAGAAATTAAAATAAAACGAAATGTTGCTGTTGACAACATTCAGTCTGCTCAGCTAGTAGCATTTGGTGATGCCTCAATTTCTGCATATGGAGCAGCCATTTATTTAAGAGTCACTGACAAGCATGGCAAAGTATCGATGTCGCTTCTTTGTTCTAAGAGTCGCATTGCATCTAAAGACAAGAAATTGACTGTGCCACGATTAGAATTAAATGCATCTCTTTTGATGGCAAAATTATGCTTTAGAGCATACAATACTTTAAGTAAAAAGATATCTATTAAAAGTGTGCATCTTTTCAGTGATTCTCAGGTTGTTTTGGCATGGCAAAAAACGGATCCAACAAAACTAAATGCTTATGTTGCTAATAGAGTCAAATTAATAAACGAATATACAAAGGGTTTTCAATGGTTGTATATAAAAACAGACCTCAATCCTTCTGACTGTTTGAGTCGAGGTGTAAAACCTAGTGAACTACAAAGTAACCAACTGTGGTGGTGCGGACCGACTAGCATGTCTGATCCGGAGTATAAATTCACTGATGATAGTAACAATGTACCTGACAACTTACCGGAGATCAAGCATGCTGATGGTTCCAAGCCGGTGTGTATGGCATCATATCAATCGGTTTCTCTTGCAAATGATTTGTTAGATAAGTTTTCTAACATTAATAAGGCAGTTAATGTGCTTGCCTACATACAAAGATTCTGTAAGAATGTAAGGCCAGGTTCACAAAAGATAAAACTTAATTTTATTACTTTTAGCGAGGCAACCCAGGCATTGCATATGTTTATAAAGAATGAGCAGGAAAGGTTCTTTGATAAAGAGCTGGCCTCTTTGCGGGCAGGTAGGCAAGTTTCGTCGTATTTACTATCTGTCAACCCCTTCATTGATGCTAACGGTATTCTTAGAGTAGGTGGACGTTTGCAGCACTCCTCCTTACCTTATAGCCATAAGCATCAGATAATCTTACCAAAAGAATCTAAGGTCTCTTACCTTATTATTGAAAATGAACATTTAAAGCTTTTACACGCCAGTCAGAAAGAAGTACTTAGCAATTTAAGTCAACGCTATTATATAGTTAACGGTTTGAGATTGGTAAAAAAGTTTGTGAATAAATGTCTCACATGTTTTAGACTGAAAGGTGTAACGGCAAAACAGCTGATGGGTTCATTGCCCGCTGGTAGAGTCAGCATAGATCGAGTGTTTTCTAAGGTTGGTATAGACTTTGCGGGACCAATCCTGATAAAGCAGTCAAGAGTGAGAAGTGTTGTCACTACTAAAGGTTATATTGCTGTGTATGTGTGCTTTGTTACCAAAGCCATACATTTAGAGTTAGTGTCAGATCTCACCACTGATACATTCTTGGCTAGCTTCAAACGATTTATTGCTAGACGTAATGTTCCAACAGAGGTCTATTGTGATAATGCCGCTACTTTTAAGTCGGCTAGTACTCAGTTGTCTGAGTTATATAAATTGAATAATAATAAATGTCATCAAATTCAAGTTCAAAATGTAACTGCAAAATTGGGAACAACATTCCATTTCATACCGAGTTACTCTCCGGTTTTTGGTGGTCTATGGGAGGCCGCAGTAAAAAGTGTTAAATATCATTTGAAAAGAATGTTGGGCTCACATGTTTTAACATATGAATTGTTGTACACGGCACTTGTTCAAATTGAAAGCATTTTGAACTCGAGGCCTATAACGCCAATGTCATCAGACATTGAGGACCTCTCCTATTTAACGCCAGGGCACTTCTTAACTGGTGCGCCCTTAACTTGCTATCCTGAGCAGGATATCACGAACTTACCTGATAATAGATTGAAGTTTTGGAGGAAATGTACTGCTCTGCAGCAGCATTTTTGGCGATATTGGTCTAAACAATACCTAAATGTCTTACAAAACCGTCCTAAATGGAAGGCTGCCTTGCCAAATATTAAAGTAGGTGCTCTAGTTATCTTGCGTGAAATAAATACTCCGCCTATGACTTGGCCTATGGCTAGGGTTACCAAGGTTTTTCCAGGTCAGGATGGGAAGATAAGAGCCTTAGAAGTAAAAAAGGCTAATGGTAAAGTTCATACAACTTCTATTACTAAAGTGTGTATACTACCTTTAGATGAATAGGTAGTGTTTCAAAATGTTATTATATGGTATTTTAATATTTTGGTTAAGTATTATGGCTAATATCCTACTGAATTGTACTGATACTTAATTTATAACTGTAAGTAGCTAGTCATGTACTATGTGTTGATGCTGGTTGCATCTAATGTATAAGATGTTTATTTAGTTACATAAAATGTGTCTTATCTTATATTTGTTACATACTGTTTCATATCTACGTTCATAGCAATCTTGTAAACTTATTAAGTTATTAGTAAGAGTTATATTAATTTCAATTTCACAAACCTTAAAAGATTACAGTCCGCTCTAGATATTGAAGTATACAAGGGAGCTAATGTGAAATGTAGTTTAATATTTAATAAGGTATTAATTTGTACCTAGTTATGTTATTTTATGTTGGCGGAATATGTTGCAGAATGGAGTTTTTATCCCAACATTAAAAAGTTTATGTCAATATTGTCAACTGTCTTCTTGGAAAATATATCTTTCGTTTCGTACGTACATTCTGTATTTTAATTCTATTAATTTACTTATTTGGACCCCAAGGCCCAAGTTTAGCCTTTAACAGATATTATTTATTTAATTTCAGACAGTGGCTCTTCAATCATATAAAAACAATACTACTAGTGACATCTGTTAAACATCTTTAGAGACGAAATAACAACTTTATCCATGACAGCGGCAAAATATGGAACTAACATAACACCGTACTTACTCAACGCTTACGCATAGACAGCAGCGCCACCGAAATTGGTTTGTAACTTTATATTGAAATTAGTTTCGCTATCCGACGATAGATGTCGCTAGTAGGCATAATTATTTTGATGCTAATTTTATTACATGACCGATATTTTAACTATTTTAAGTTTGATTTGGCGTAGTTGTTGAGAATATTGAACAATAATATTTACTAGGTTCGCTCGCGGCTCCGCCTGCGTGAGATTAGGTTGGTATCTTTCTTGGGGTAGATTCTGGAAAATGTTAAAACATAATAGCCTCTTTCGCATTTATAATATTTAGAAATATACTCTAAACCAGATATAAAATAATATAAATACAAGACTAGTTAGAGCGTATAAAATATCTAAATTTAATACAGAAATCTCTCCATTTCAGCTTGGGCAAAAATGCGTACACAAAAATTTTAGTCAGATCAAACTAATTCTGCAGCGATTTTGATACCACAGACTGTGCAAGTGTTATTTTAAACATCATAATTTCATGGAAGTTTGACGTTTAAAATAACACTTGCACAGTCTGTGCTATTAAAATCGCTGAAGAGTTAGCTTGGTCTGACTCTAAACGGTGCCATCTACATCAACGATGAGGCACTCGGTGTTGTGTGAAGGTCTTATACATATATTTACTAGACCTTCGTTTGATATCAGTGCTAATATAGACTACATGTAGTGCATAATAGTTTTCCATCGTATTTTCTCGGAAACGTTCGTATTTGTCACGCTACTTCAGCCAACCTCAGTACTTTATGTACCGAGACTGACTGAAATAGCAAGACACGTTCGTACGTTTCCGTGAAAATACGATGGAAAATAATTATGCACTACCACCAGGCGTGGCTCACTCCGCGATTTCGTCGCTTTGCTACAGGTAGCTAAAAGTACATCCGTTCCACACCAATTTTGGTGGCTAGCCATAAGTCGCGCGCTGTCGCCACCTAGCGGCCATATCTGTCCTGATCGTAACAGACGCGCTTTGTTAGAGAGTGAGTCTTCTGTACCTAGTACTATTATTTATTCTGTGGAAGTACTTACAATTGTGAGTTAGTTTCCAAATTGTTCGAGAGATGGCGCTGTGTGTTGATTAGAAGACGCCAACGTTTGTTTCCCGTAGATTGTACTAATATTTTGCACAGTATAACACTTTTGAATCGATTTTGATGAAATTTACGAGTTTTTGAAACCGTTCGTCGCTAATATTTTAGCTACGATAACGGTGAAATTAAAGTATCAAACGGTGGTCAAAAATGGTGGGTTCCATTCCAACTCGCAAGTACTTACTCCAAAAAAATTGCAAAAATACGATTAATGCATGGGTGTAACGTGTAAATGTTATTAGAAATATTGTTGAAAATAATTTTTATTACTTATTTCATTTTAGACAGGCAGCTGATGCTGGTACGTCTAAAATTCCAAATAATAGTTCACAACCTCCTAAGGGGCTGTCCATAAATTACGTCATCAATTTTTGACCCCCCCCCCCCCCTAAAATCATCAAAAAATCATGCTTCGATGACCCTGTTTCCTCCTACGTCATGCTACCATCATCCGATGTCCAGACCCCCCCTCCCCTAATTAGAAATGACGTAATTTATGAATAGCCCCTAAGGCCCAAGGTCCTACCTATAGTACCTCATAAGTTGGATGAAATTTAAATCCCATTCAATTGGAACAGAGTCGCTTTTGCTTTGTTTCGTTCAATTTTGCAACAATGAAAAATCAACTTTATTTCCTATACTATTTTTGTATGGCAGTGGCTGGGCCTTAGGAGGATAACATGCTTTGTCTGTTTAGAACAATACCAATACTACCAATCAACAATATATTTACATATTGAGAAGTGAGTAAAGTGACATAGTCCGTCTAAAGGGGCCACTGATGAACAGTCCGCCGGACGGTTTCGGCCTGTTAGTTGTTCGGAACTGTAAAAATTTTAGTCGCCGTCCGGCGGACTATTAATCAGTGGGCCCCTTTAAGGTTACTTTTTTTTCTGGCTTACTCCCTGCAATTTTGCACAGGGTGAATTTGCCAATGTCGTTGTTGATTAAGGTTACTTTGTGCCGATCATTACAAACGTCACAATCTCTTTGAAATTGACATTAATAATGACATTGACACACTTTGTCATTTCAAATGCCATCCAAAGTTATCTAAGTCTACACGAATACATACATTCAAGCACATACAATTTTCTCTTCACAGCTCCGCTATTCAAATATAATGGGCATAATTAGACAAAACGTTTCGTGCAGCTTTCTGTGGCATTAACCTTTCGATATAGATATCATGCGTTTAACCTTTTCTGTTGAGGTTTATGATTTAGTAATTATTTGATGGGCCAAAGTGCGGAAATGTAATTATGAAACCACAACACCTTATAAAACCAAGTCCCCCGCCGCGTCTGTCTGTTTGTTCGCGATAAACTCAAAAACTACTGAACGGATTGTTATGCGGTTTTCACCTATCAATTAGTGATTCTTGAGGAAGGTTTAGATATATAATTTGTTAACCCGTGCGAAGCCGGGGCGGGTCGCTAGTAGTTTTTAATCGTAACTACATACATGTAGACCGAACTCGCAAACAGTATCAAACAAGGACAAAGGTCTTCGTTCGCAACTGGTTACGTTCAAGGACGATAGTTTTCGATTAGGTATGACTAGTAACGAAACTTAGTTACGAAGGCCGAAAAGATGTGGGTATGTGTAAGTAGCTATATTGGTAAACGAAGAGTTATGATGTGGCTGGTGTTGTCAACTTCTCACGTGCCCTCAATGTGCGCGGGAATTCACCTTAAAGATCGGCTGCGTCAGCCATATTCGGGCGCACGAGCGTTGAGCTAACTAGGAGTCGAAGTGGTCGCCTTGGTCGAAATCGGCCGGAAGGATCATCATCATCAATGCTCCTCGTCATGCCCACCGCTCCCTATTTAGCCGGTTTTTTGGCGCGAGTTTAAGGACCGGCAAGGAGCGTCGCGGCAGCGCGAGGACCAGAGCGATGAGAAGCACGATGAGCATAGTCTGACCGAGGTATTAGGTACTTCTATTCTAATTGGTAAAGCAATCACTCGAGCCTGAGGAAGGACCCCCGACGATGTCCGAAACATGTCGCCAATAGCGACTAAAAATACAAGTGAGTGAAACCGTTGTCGTTTAAACCGTTTAAAACAATCAAGTTCCACTGAGTCGTTAATTACCTACATTGATTGTAATACTCACATTTTGTCTATCCACGTCCAACTGAACGCTCTTCTCTTTCCCAAATCTCACTTCACTCCCATCCAACCTCCTACACTTAAGACCTCTCTGTAGCGTAATTCTTAAACCTCTTACTTTGATATATTAATGCATAATACTCACATTTTGTCTATCGACGTCTAGCTGAACGCTCTTCTCCTTCCCAAATCTCACTTCACTCCCATCCAGCCTTCTACTCTTCCTCTCCGTGGCGTATTTCTTAAATCTCGTCTGCTGTCCCGACTCGCAGATGTTCTCGAAACTCTTCGGTTTCAGTATCGGTTTCGGTTTCAGCGCCGGTTTCTCGAAGCTGTCGCGTAGTTTTTGGAAGTCAGTCGGCTCGGGGGTGGTGGGGCGGGAGTGGTGGGGGGTGTCGTAGATTATTTCCTGGAATTAGAGAATTGGTTTTTGAAAACAAAGATAAAATAGTCATAATGAACAGATGGATAACGGTACATAACATGCTGGCATAGACATAGAGTCTGGTCAGCCGGTGTCATAAAAAAAAATTATAAGAACAAAAACTTCAAAAAAATTAAGAAAAAAACTTAGCTCAAGCTTATTTCATAGGCAAAACTGTTGACATAAGCACGGCTATCGCCAGTTCGAAACTGATATATTCGCTAGCGTGTGCGTAACTTACTTTCTATGCATCTCGCTCGTACTCGCATATTAGTGCGAGCCTGATGCATACCTATAAAGTAAGTTACGCAGACATTAGTGAATATGTCAGTTTGACACTGCTAAGGCAGTCGTGGTAATTAAAAAAAAATTGCTTGTAACGTAACTCGTATATCGCAACTGTTCTTAGAAAAACGAATTTTGATCGAAACTAGTTTCGTAAAGTAGCATAAATGTCAAATGTACCATGAATTTGTATGGTCAGAATAAATTTCATAGAAACTCGAGCACGGCTAGTGTTTCAAGTCCCATTTTTTCAGTAAATCTTAATGAGTATGAATTACCATCGGATCATAATAGCATGTTGTAAGTATAGCGAAAGTGATCTATTGTGAAGCGTAACCATTGCGTGGGAGGGCGAAAGTGTAGTAGGCGGATATTACTGATCGAGCGTGCGCGTGATTCTAATTCATATTGATGACGATGTACAATCAATGTGTTTGTATAATCTTTAGTAAATATTTATTTATTTTTATTTATGTTATTTGAAGATATATTCTACAATTCTATCGGTATATTTTTCAGATAATCGGATCAAATGAAAATAATAATACTAGAGTGAGATCAAGATAAATCTACAACGATTTTGATAGCAAACGCAGTGGTGCAAGTGTTATTTTAGACTTCTATGAAATTATGACGTATAAATAACACTTGCACTACGTATGCTATTAAAATCACTGCAGACTTTTCTTGGTCTAACCCTATATCTCGTTGTATCCGTTGGCTCGTTGGGTGGACGACATTCGGAAGATTGCGGGTCACTTCTGGATGAGATTGGCTCGGACCCGGGATAAGTGGCGTACTCGAAGAGAGGCCTATGCCACAGAATAAATAATAGTACTACCGTACAGAAAGAAAACTTCCTACAAAACCGAAGTTTGACAGTGGTTCAGGGTCGAATCATGCTGTCCCTTTCTAATATCTTTTTCGGCTATTTAGGGTAGTCAAAATTCAAGCCATTATCTTATCTGTGGTCGTGCACGCAAATGGACGTCACGTTGTGTCAACCCTAATAATTGCTCGGAGCAATGCTGAGCCGAACGGAGCCGAGTTTGCCCGAAGAGAGGAGTTTCGCACTGCACGCACGTACAAAGGCTGATCAAAGGCATGATATGATGATGATGATGAACTCTATATCTTTGCTGAACAAGCGCTAGAGCTAAACAGTTAATTAGTTCTTTAATAAAGAAGTTTATGTTATCAATTTCCTTAAGTGCATTCGATGGACTAAGTGCATAGCCAATATCGTTAAGATTATACCAATGACAGTCGTGGCCAAGTGGCACTGATAAGAAAACTGTCCGATAACGGAGGTTATCACTTATCCTATTTCCTTGTTTGCTGCGAATCTCGTCAAGTCTATTAGGGTTTCGTACCTCAAAAGGAAAAAACGGAACCCTTAAAGAATCACTTTAGGGTTCCGTACCTCAAAAGGAAAAAACGGAACCCTTAAAGAATCACTCGTGCGTCTGTCTGTCCGACCATTCCCCCTCCCCCCATTATAGCGATCTCGACATGTCTTTTAATTGAAAAACGCTTTTCAAAAATCAATAACTATTACTTATGAAAGCAGAAGAATATAAATGATCGTATGATTAGACTCATAATTGTTACATATTTGCCGTGACTTATTTTTAAAAAGTGTTTTTCAATTAAAAGACACGTCAAGGTTGTTTACCTTTTTTCTAATGCTATAAAAAATGAACTATAGTAAACTCTCCGATAACATTAAATAAAGCCTCGACACAGGTTAATATCTGATTAATCTACCACTCTGCGATTTGATGAAACAATTGACTGGTGGGCCGTGCGCTTGTTAGCAACGTGGCATAGATATACCAGTTTAAAAATAAACACGCCGTGATATGATACTTTATATGCTAATATAGTTATCGTATGTAGATATATTTACATATACATCTGGGCCGAATCTCGGCATACATGTAATATTACATAACTTTGAGATGTAATGAATATGAGGTTATGATGTGAATATTTTATGAGGTAGCAAGGTATACCTTATTGTTTTTACAGTACATATGGTGCTACTTTACCGCACTAGTGCGATAATTGGCACATTGCGTGACTATGTTGAAAATTTAAAGGGCCATATGGGGCTGTCCATAAATTACGTCATCGATTTTTGACCCCCCCCCCCCCCCACTAAAATCATCCAAAAATCATGCTTCGAATGACCCCGTTTCCTCCTACGTCATGCTACCATCATCCGATGTCCAGACCCCACCCCCTAATTTGAAATGACGTAATTTATGAATAGCCCCTATGTACTGTAAAACGTTGTACGATACACGTGCGAATAGTAATTCGCAACCCGTGTCGATTTACAAACACTCCCTTCGGATGTATTTTAATGTATCGCCACTTAGACTAGACATAAAAATTCTAAATCGCTCTCCTTCTTGATTCGACTGGCAAATCATATTACTTTTTGGCAACCGGGTTTTTTAAACTAATTAGACCCCGCTGAATCCGATTTTACCGGTTGCTTGATCGAATTCTTGACCAGAAGTGAGATATTTGATATTAAAGGTCCCTTTTTTAGTTTTTCGTAAATATCTCGTAAACGGTGGCCAATATCAAAAAATGTTGTTAAAAGTTAATAATCTACACAAAATTTTGTACAAAAAAAATACACTTTTTCGCAGGGACCAATGTTTAAAAAGATAATAAAGAGGGAAAGTTAATTAATAATAAATTCTAAGGTTCCTTGTTTTTATTTTTTCGTTAATAATTTGTAAAGTAAAACTCCTAGCAAAAAAAAATCTTATAAGTACATAAATAATAAACATAAAATTTCCTACAAGAAACATGTAGAACTTTTCGCTAGGATCAATATTTAAAAAGACAAAGAAGCGGGAAAATTAATTATAATCAATATTAAAGTCCCTTTTTAGTTTTTTGTAAATAACTCGTAAACGGAGTCCCATAGCAAAATAGGTTTTTAAGAATAAATTATCTACATAAAATTTCCTCCAAAAAATATCTTGAACACTTTTCTCTAGGATCAATGTTTAAAACGATATTTAATTTTTCGTAAATAACTCCTAAACGGTGGCCCGTTGCAAAACAATATTATACATAAATATTGAACATAAAATTTTCCACAAAAAAGGTTCTGTACACTTTTTCGATTTAAAAAGAAAAAAAAATGTGTCCCAAAAAAAAATTCAGTTTTGTAACGAATTTTCACATACATTTTGTATGGACCGTTACAAAACTGACACCCAAAATTTGTATGAAACACTGGGGACACTTTTTTCTTTGTCTCATTCAATAGTACTCGTAATTATGAGTCTAAATAACCCAAAAGTTGATGGTTTTTCGAAAAACGTAAATGGCACCATTTTTTTCTGAAAACCCCCAGTAAGTTCAAAATGAGAGCGTAATTTCTATTGTATGGGGCGGCTATCTTTCGTCTGACCTTTAAACAGGACAGTTGTACTACTTGTACTATGCCTCCATTCATTTTTAGGGTTCCGTACCCAAAGGGTAAAAACGGGACCCTATTACTAAGGCTCCACTATCCATCTGTCTGTCACCAGGCTGTATCTCATGAACCGTGATAGCTAGCAGTAGCGGCGGCTTCATACAACCCGATTCCCACCGGCTTGCCTAAAATTTATTGCTACATATATATCAATAACGAAAACACTACGTATTACCTTGTAATCGATAACACGATTTACTAAAGCTTCACTATTGATTAAATTTCAACTAATCATAGCGGGCGCGCGGGCGACTAAGTTTAAGCTTGAGTATTCATTCATGAGAATCATGAGCCACCACACACATACGAAAACTCACGCACACGCTCATAAAGTTCGCTAAAGAAAGTCCGCGTATTTACGCATCAAAATAACACGGTTTTGTGTCGAGTTATTCATTTAAATAAAAACCTTAAACGTAACATGATAAGGTTTATATTGGAAAAATGCATGCACACAGTCAAAGTCCGCGAGTGGCGTAAGTGCAGCACCACAAGTACCACAACGGTGTGCTGCTTCATTTGAATTTAAACCTTAAATACAAATAGGTAAGATTTATATTGGAGTGTAATGTTTCACAATTTTGAATCGAGTCGCGTTTGCCGCTCGTGTGGTTAATGTTGCCGTACCAAAACATTGAATTGAATTAATGGGTAATTTTTTTTTGTATTTTGCTATCATTAATACCAAATTTTCAAAAAACCTTTAAAAAAAGAAATTTTATTACAAAATCTAAGAATATTATGGAGTCGCAAGTTTAGTTAAGGTAATTTGATAACGAGGGTTTCTTCAAAGAAAGTACTGTTTATAAATTTGTAGTAATAGGTTTTGGAAGTCCGTAGGTCGTGGGTGAAAATGGAATAATATTATGACAACACTTCCGTTCCGGTTATTGCCAAGATTTGTTGTTATTGTTGTTTTTATTAGAGTTTTATAGGTTTTAATGAGATTTTACTTAGTTGTGTGCATATATTTATATATAAAGACTAAATCAGTGAATTTTTGAGTGTTATTAGTGTTGCGTATTGTTCGTGCAGGTGTTTCAAGGTCAGTCCTTGTTTTTATTAGGTCGATCAGGGGCCGATTGCATAACAAACTACAACTAATATTACAAGCGGAACTCCTTATTTAATAAGTGAAATTAGAAAAGGAGTTCCGCTTGTAATATTAGTTGTAGTTTGTTATGCAATCGGCCCCTGTATGTAACTAATGTAATGGAATCTAAGGTAACTAATTTAAACACCTTCCAAGGATCGTAGCGTCATGAAAATTGGCAGCTGTATGTAGTTCTGCTGACAATACAATAATATCATACTGTCGAACTGATCTGATGATGGAGACAGGAGGTCGCCATAAGAACTCTGTGATGGAACAACGCAACCTAATTGTGTTAGGGGTTTTTAGAATTGTCTCGATGAGTATTAGTTGTCTGTCGTAAGAAAAGTATAGTCAGCGATAAAAGCTTGTACCAAAAATGAAATTTTTGCAAAAACTTATTAGTTAGGATTGTTAGGAATTTAGGAGTAGGAATCCGCTTTTGTCATACACGACATACACTGTTTATGTGACGTCAGTGATGACAAGTATGGCAAAGGTGGTTATACACTAACTGCAAAAGAACGAACTCAAGGACACACCTAGCGCTTTACTTTACCTTCGCTTATCATGAAAAAATAAGTACATAATGTAGGTGTTTCATGTAGGTGTTTTTTTTTTGCTCCGAGTTGTCTAGAGAAAAATTCCACGCGCCGCCACTGATAGCTAGACAGTTGAAATTTTCACAGACGATGTATTTCTGTTGCCGCTATAACAACAAATACTAAAAACAGAATAAAATAAATATTTAAGTGGTTCTCCCATACAACAAACGTGATTTTTTACCGTTTTTCGCGTAATGGTACGGAAGCCTTCGTGCGCGAGTCCGACTCGCACTTGGCCGGTTTTTATTATAGTTAAATTAAAAACCGATTCGGGCTTGTTTTAAGTACTAGTTACAGATTATGGCATTGCGTGAGAACGGGTCTCGGCCGGAAATCGAACCTGTTACTTCACTTTCTCCCGCCATTACGTTCCGGGAAGCTATAAACGGATTAAACGAACATACAGACAGACACACGACTATCCTATAAAACCAGCCAAGTGCGAGCCGGACTCGCGGACTTAGGGTTCCGTACCATTACGCAAAAAGCGGCAATAAAATCACGTTTGTTGTATGGGATAGTCGTGTGTCTGTCTGTATGTTCGTTTAATCCGTTTATAGCTTCCCGGAACGTAATGGCGGGAGAAAGTGAAGTAACAGGTTCGATTTCCGGCCGAGACCCGTTCTCACGCAATGCCATAATCTGTAACTAGTACTTAAAACAAGCCCGAATCGGTTTTTAATTTAACTATAATAAAAACCGGCCAAGTGCGAGTCGGACTCGCGCACGAAGGCTTCCGTACCATTACGCGAAAAACGGTAAAAAATCACGTTTGTTGTATGGGAGAACCACTTAAATAATTATTATATTCTGTTTTTAATATTTGTAGTCATAGCGGCAACAGAAATACATTATCTATGAAAATTTCAACTGCCTAGCTATTAGGGTTCATGAGATACAGCCTGGTGACAGACAGACGGACGGACAGACGGACAGCGGAGTCTTAGTAATAGGGTCCCGTTTTTACCCTTTGGGTACGGAACCCTAATAAAAGGGAAACATGAAATGAAAATGTACGATAACTTTTTTTTAATGCCGGGCCGGGCCATACAAAACCGAAAGCAGCATTCTACGAATTTGCCTACCTTAGTCCTATACAAATGCGGATTGGTCGTGTTTTCATATTTTCGACACATCGTCCGCACGGATATTTTACGTACGAATGAGTTTTTCGGAACTTATGTACGAAATATCATTTTATAATTTACCAGTCGCTTTTCGGTGAAGGAAAACATCGTGAGGAAACCGGACTAATCCCAATAAGGTCTAGTCTACCCTCTGGGTTGGAAGGTCAGATGGCAGTCGCTTTCGTAAAAACCCTCGGGATTAGTTCTCAAGCGGACTCCCGGCTCCCATGAGTCCTAGCAAAAGCCGGGACCACGCGAGGAAGATGATGAGTCCCGTACAAATGCGAATTTTCTGGTCGTGTTTTCATATTTCCTGGTCGTGTTTTCATATTTTCGACTCATCGTCAGCACGGATATTTTAGAAACACGTTACCACCGTTTAAACCTATTTTTTAAATTCTGTACGGCCGTCATTGTTTACTAACTGTACTAGCAAACTAACCTACTAAGATAGCACGCTAGTAACAATGGCTCGGTCCGATATAGAGATATGATTGTTATATCTTACATACATAATAGGCAAAGTATACAGTTTTACATAGAGACATAGGCGTAATAGGCAAAGTGGGTAAACGCTTTTATGGATACGTTTCAGTGTATTTTTCGCGAATTCTAATAAAATTTTAATGTATCAGTATTTTCTTCTGTATAGACTACGAACATCGATTCATCAATCAGATCATGAAGTGAAAACTTCTTTAGCGGCGCTGTGCACTTTTTGTGATGGGGAAAAAATCTTAAACTCGCGACAGACGTAAGACGCTTCGTAAGACGAACACGTGACCTGATCGAAAAACTGTTACAATGTCATTGAGTTTTCACTTCTGCCGGCACTCCCGGAGTGCAACCCGTTGTTTTTTTTTAAGAACCAATACTAAAATACGACCTGTAATTGTATGTTTTTTAACGAGCCTATAAAGTGTCCCACTAAGGCCTCGCCCCTAATAAACTTTCAATCCCGATTAACTGCAGCATCAGTCCAGTTGCTGAGAAATGCGTCCAGGTCGTCCCGCCATCTCATAGGCCGACCCTGCCGGCGTTTATATTGTGGCACCCACTCCTTGGCTAGTTTAGCCCGCCTCTGTGGATGCATTCATGTCCTACATGGCCTGCCCACTCCTACTTTAGCTTGGCGTTAATAAGTATTATAACATGTATAACGAATAAAGAAGATGAGATGCAGTTTCTCAACTACATTCATTTGGCATTGCGTATAGGCCCCTCTTCACGTTGGGCCAACGCCAACGCCAACGAGGGACGCAGCCATGCGGTAGAATGAGATAGCAATATCACTTGCTCCCTCTAACGCATAATTGCGTCCCTCGTTGGCGTTGGCGTTGGCCCAACGTGAAGAGGAGCCATAACAAAATAAACGATCGTGACAACGCGGAGAATTCAAGTGCGACAAAACGAATGTTGACCCCTTGGCCCTGATCGATCATTCCGAATATCTGCGCGAGCGCAAGTGAGTAGAGTTCCTGTACTTATTTTTTTTAGGATTTATATCGACTACTTTCTGCGGCATAGTCACGAAGTAATCTTATAACTATCACGACGAGTACACATTGTTTACCTACTTTAGGATTATATAGTAAAATTGAATCATCGAAAAATCGAACATCGATATCTGCATCTCTCCAATGAGGCATACACCGACTGTATAACAATCCAATGCGGCACCACCCCATCTTATCTTATTGTTTTCGGGGGCCCTTGCGGATACACTGCGACCCATAGGGATCTTTTGTGCAATTACCCCCTAGAAAAGATCCGTCAACTACTCAAGAGCTTTTCCCACCATATCCATGTACCGGATGATGGAGTTCATGGGTAGCTTTTTAAAGTCCTTTGGTTCCAGATATCCTGCTCCAAAGTCCTTCATTCTTTGTCTGTCGAGGGCGTGAGAGCACCACCCCAACTCGCCAAGCAAACACAACAACACAGTATCGCTTCACTTTCATTACGAGTTGTATAATACTGCATAATACCTTCTTTATGATTATAACATCGATTAAAAACGAAGCTCACATCGTATCGGAGAAAGAAATTGTTATTGCGCGGAAATCGTAATAATTAATAAGCTGTTTTAAAAGTACGCGGAAATTTGCAGTTTTTAAGGAAGGTTTTTGGGATTCCGTATATACCCAAAGAGTAAAAACGGGACCCTATTATTAAGACTCCACTGTCCGTCCGTCTGTCTGTCTGTCTGTCTGTCCGTCCGTCCGTCCGTAGACCTCGGCGGACTTTCTCTGATCAGATCGGGGAAACCTGAAGAAAGGCCAGGTCAAGAGCACCCTAAACCGGAGAGCGTGTATGAGGAATGTTATGAAAGTGAAGGAAGCGAAAGAGGTATGTCAGGATCGTAGCAAGTGGAAATTCGTGGTCTTTGCCTACCCCTCCGGGTAATAGGCGTGATTATATGTATGTAATATCATCGCAATACACATTTTTTTTATTTAAAAAAAAGTTTCCACGTTCACATTCAGCCATATCAGCCGCTAGTTTTAAATTACATATTATTGACACTTGACAGTAAGCCTACTGGTCGGTAGGAGAAATATACACCGAGACCACAAGCTCGAAGAAAAAGAGCGTAAAAACACAGTGTACGACAATTACAGTACGCTATCATATCACTGAATAATTATGGTTAAAAAATTTTAAGCTGATCATTTAGGACTATGAGAGCTCATAGTCCTACAAGGTCAGCTTATAAGATTTCAACTATAGGGACCGTGCCCGTTGGTCTGCCATCTTGTGGCCTGAATCGGAAACATATGTGCACGTGTACATTGATATAGCAAGTGCGGTACGTTTCCTTGTGCATAGTAGGTTCTGCCATCTTGTGGGCTATACAGGGTGATTGGAAATTCGCCGTATTCCTTGAAAGGGGTTATTCTATGGGCCATTTGCAATGATTTAAGTCCAGTCAACCAGGGGTCAAAACTCATTGGTTTTCAAGTTATTTGAGTTTTTTGTTTAAAAAACCTGCCTTTCGGAACCTGTCTTTTGTTTAAAAAACCTATCTTTGGAATTAAAAATAGCATTAATCTAATAGCCAATAAACTACTGATTACGTGAAATAAAAAAAGACTGCCAAAACTTTCCAAAATTTTCCAAAAAAAAGGATTTGAAGTCACAATTTTTTGTAATTTTCCCCAAACTTTGTAACATTTTAAGGCATTACTTTAAAAAAAGTATGACACTTTACGTACAAAATACAGAAATGATTTCCTCAGTTCCTCAGCTTTCTAAAAAAGTACGAATGTCGACATTTTCTCTTAAACTTTTTAAAAGCAGAGCAGGCGGAAGACTAGACCTATGTACGTGGCTTTATTTGTCCCTTAATCGGTTTGTTTATGTCATTTTAGTATCTTAGTGGGCTTTATTTGTCTTCGTTACCTTATCTTATTTATCCGAAGGCAACCTGGCGTGACCCCTACCCCAAAAAAATAAGATAAGATAAGGTAACGAAGACAAATAAAGCCCACTAATATTCATATCAGACCCAAAAATACAATCAAACAAAATGCAATGCATGTAAATTTGTTTGAAGATGGACTACTCTATATTAAGCCTACTATGGTAATAGTATATCTAAGTACTCCACCTATAAAATGTGGAACTTATAGAAAAGGGACTTAAGTACAGTGCTCAGCTCGTTATATATTACACCTTATATAGTTATAATAAGGTATAAATTGGAGGTTTGAGTATATCTTGTGTGTCAATGACTTAAGTGGTGCATGATTTTCGATTGATTGTTTAAATTGTTTTGTTTAGACGATTGTACTTCTAGAAAACACTGTCAATAACATTGACAATCAAAGCTCAAACTTAGGTAGGTAGAGATGTAGTGCATAATTATTTTCCATCGTATTTTCACGGAAACGTACGAACATGCCTTGCTATTTCAGTGAGGCTTGGTACAAAAAGTAGATACTGAGGTTGACGCTTGAGGTAGCATGACAAATACGAACGTTTCCGAGAAAATACGATGGCAAATAATTATGCAATTCTTCTTCCTCGTGTTATCATTTTGCCAAGGCTCATGGGAGCCTGGGGTCCGCTTGACAACTAATCTAATCCCATGATTTGACGTAAGCATTAGTTTTTACGAAAGCGACTGCCATCTTCCTTCCAACCCAGAGGGTAAACGAGGCCTCATTGGGATTAGTCCGGTTACCTCACGATGTTTTCCTTCAACGAAAAGCGACTGGCAAATATCGAATGATATTTCGTACATAAGTTCCGAAAAACTCATTGGCACTACGGCACTAGCCGGGGTTTGAACCCGCGACCTCCGGATTGAAAGTCGCATATTCTCGAAGTTCTTCGAAGAGAACTAACTTCCCTTCGAATTGTCTATTTTAAGACAAAAAGGGGACTCCCCTCTATCCTGTTAAAGAAATAATTTTAATTAGGTACTTAAGTAGTTCCTGTTTGCCTACAAAGATCTCTGGTGTCAAGGTCACAACGA
Organism: Cydia splendana; assembly: GCF_910591565.1. NCBI lineage: Eukaryota > Metazoa > Arthropoda > Insecta > Lepidoptera > Tortricidae > Cydia > Cydia splendana. Next base: position 6,243,068 of record NC_085986.1, read on the forward strand.
AAATTAGTTTGTTATTTATTTAGAAAACCAAACAGTCATATAAACATATCAAAAATGCAGTACAAAAGATGTACCGCAACAAAAGATACAACAAAAAAGACCTGGCCCCAATTTCACATCGGTGACAGGTGCGACAATTGTAAAATCACTGTTGCTGACGTCACAGGCATCCATGGGCTACGGTTACCACTTACCATCGGGCGGGCCGTACTCCTGTTTGCCACCATCATTGTATTATTAAAAAAAACTTTATTATATCGGAAAAAACAGATATTTCTCTTGCGATGTTTATGATGATAATGATGACAATTGTCACAAGATTTCAAAGAACTTTCGGTAATTCTTGACAGCAAATGAGTTCTGTGTCGGAATTTCGTGACAATTGTCGTATTACTTGTGACAATTGTCATTAGCTTCGCAAAATAAGTATACTTATTAACTGGCGATATAGTGGAGTTTTTTTTAATTAACATGTTGGTGGCAAACAACCACACCGCCCGTCTGATGGTAAGCGGTTACCGTAGCCTATGGAGGCCTGTGACGTCAGTAACAGTGATGTCGACAATTGCCGGACCTGTCACGTTGGTGAAATAGGGGCCTGGAGGTTCATAATTATAAATTGTGTTAACTTAAGTAAGTAAAATTATAACTATTGCATATAGGTAGATACCTGATATAGATATATCATATAGAAAAAACCGGGCAAGTGCGAGTCGGACTCGCGCACGAAGGGTTCCGACCATAATGCAAAAAAGAACGAAAATAAAAGCAAAAAAAACGGTCACCCATCCAAGTACGGACCACTCCCGACAGACGTTGCTTAACTTTGGTCAAAAATCACGTTTGTTGTATGGGAGCCCCATTTAAATCTTTATTTTATTCTGTTTTTAGGGTTCCGTACCCAAAGGATAAAACGGGACCCTATTACTAAGACTTCGCTGTCCGTCCGTCTGTCCGCCCGTCCGTCTGTCTGTCACCAGGCTGTATCTCACGAACCGTGATAGCTAGACAGTTGAAATTTTCACAGATGATGTATTGTGGTACCTAGTACAACAAACCTTATTGTGGTACTAGGTCGATGTGTCTAAAATTTTCCTATAATCTTATACCTTTGAACGAGTAATTCTTCTATATTTATTTAAATATACATATTTATCGGAAACGGCTCTAACGATTTCGATGAAATTTGCTATATGGGGGTTTTCGGGGGCGAAAAATCGATCTAACTAGGTCTTATCTCTAGGAAAACGCGCATTTTTGAGTTTTAATATGATTTCCGAGCAAAGCTCGGTCTCCCAGATATTATTTATTTATTATACATAGATAGGTAATGTCTGCTAGTGGTGGTGATAATAATTAATTACGCATGTGTCATGCCTGAATACGTACTGTTATCTGATAATGGATTGCTGACAAAAATAAAGATAGATTTTTCCACATTAAGTTGGGTTCAAGAAGCGCTGGTGGCCTAGCGGTAAGAGCGTGCGACTTTCAATCCGATGGTCGCGGGTTCAAAACACGGATCGTATATACCAATGAGTTTTTCGGAACTTATGTACGAAACATCATTTGATATTTACCAGTTGCTTTCCGGTGAAGGAAAACATCGTGAGGAAACCGGACTAATCCCAATAAGGCCTAGTTTCCCCTCTGGGTTGGAAGGTCAGATTGGCAATCGCTTTCGTTAAAACTAGTGCCTACGTCAATTCTTGGGATTAGTCGTCAAGCGGACCCCAGGCTCCCATGTGCCGTGGCAAAATGCCGGGATAAGGCGAGGAAGAAGTTGGGTTCAAGTCACCTGGACTCTCTATTACTACCTATACGGTATTTGACTGTATTTAAAATAAATTATTTTACACCATGCATGAAATAAAGCACCAGAAGATTAATAGAGAAACGTAGACAGCAGTTATTTTTAGATACCATTTTTATTTTAAACCCATATAAAACTACAAAGAGTAGGTAATTTGATTGTGAGGTCACATGCTAGTGTTTCATATTAAATTCCATAGTAGCAAAATCGTTTTGACAGTTCGAAAAAAGAAACTGATTTGACTATTAGTCAAATACTCCATTAAATAAAGGCGTAAGTATATACATAGTACCTACTATAGTCATCATCATCTTCCTCGCGTTATCCCGGCATTTTGCCACGGCTCATGGGAGCCTGAGGTCCGCTTGAAAACTAGTCCCCAGAATTGGCGTAGGCTCTAGTTTATACGAAAGCGACTGCCATCTGACCTTCCAACCCAGAGGGTAAACTAGGCCCTATGGGGTTGGCAACTGTCAAAGGTTTGCCTAGATGGCGCCATCATAGCTTGCCCCTTTTTCTATGAAATTTGGCTTAAAGAGCTGGCATCCAGGGTATTAAAAAAAACAAAAATTTGACACAATTCTAGGGATTGACGGGGCAAGCTATGATGGCGCCATCTGCTAAAAACTTCCACCGGCCAACCCCATTGGGATTAGTCCGGTTTCCTCACGATGTTTTCCTTCACTGAAAAGCCACCTACCTATCTACCTAAGTACCTACTATAGCAGGCGTGTCTCACTCCGCGATTTCGTCGCTTTGCTACAGGTAGCTAAAAGTACATCCGTTCGACCCCAATTTTGGGGTTTGCCATAAGCCGCGCGTGGCGCTGTCGCCACCTAGCGGCCGTATCTGTGCTGATCGTAACAGACGCGTTTTGTTAGAGTGAGTGTTCTGTACCTAGTACCTATTATTTATTCTGTGACTATAGTAAATGCAGTAAACATGACGCGCAAAATAAGCGCAAAATTAACCGCAACTAATCAGAATTCACGGTCTTTTCTGTTCAGACAAGACCGAACGCTACTAACAAAACCTATTCATACAGACGTACAAACATCTTCATCTGTCTATTCGTCCGTACTACCGCCCACACTGTTAACAGTACATCGGTGGACCTTATGCCGTATGTAATAAGGACTGATGTACAGTTAGGAGTGCTGTTTGTACATTCATATTCCTACGCAATACTATGTACTTTCTAATAATTACCATTTCAAACAAAATCTACAAATCATCAATATTAATTCTTCATACAAGTTACATGACACTTTCGCGTTTCTTCTTTCGTCAAAAGTCTGTTACCCGACTGATGGGAAAGGAGGGTAATGTTTTTAGGGTTCCGTACCCAAAGGGTAAAACGGGACCCTATTACTAAGACTTCGCTGTCCGTCCGTCCGTCCGTCCGTCCGTCCGTCCGTCCGTCCGTCCGTCTGTCACCAGGCTCACGAACCGTGATAGCTAGACAGTTGAAATTTTCACAGATGATGTATTTCTGTTGCCGCTATAACAACAAATACTAAAAACAGAATAAAATAATGATTTAAATGGGGCTCCCATACAACAAACGTGATTTTTGACCAAAGTTAAGCAACGTCGGGAGTGGTCAGTACTTGGATGGGTGACCGTTTTTTTTTGCTTTTTTTTTAGTTTTTTTTTTTTGCATTATGGTACGGAACCCTTCGTGCGCGAATCCGACTCGCACTTGCCCGGTTTTTTAAGTCTACTGGGTGATTTTAGGCTTACAAATACAAAATGACACAAACTCTAGAATATTATCGTCATATTCTAACCTAGCCAACCAGATAGCCAACTAGAGAACCAGACCAACCCCTAAAGTGTCATTCAATAGAACTTGCTGACTATGTAAACAAACCGCCATACTAAAATTGACACTGAATGTCAATTTACTAGTAACTTTTGTTTACATAGTTAGCAAGTTCTATTGAATGACACTTTAGACGGTTTTCTATGAGCCTAGCCTAACCACGAAAATTCGCCAGTAACTGGCCACTGTTAGTAATTGGCCACCCTAAACTAAAAATGAATTCTATTCACCTATAAACAGAATTCATTTTAGTATAAGGCGGCTAATAGTTATTGAAACTTATACTAAAATAAAATTCTGTTTATAGATGAATAGAATTCATTTTTAGTTTAGGGTGGCTAATTATTGTCCGGTGGCCAGTTACTGGCGAATTATCCTAGCGAACATAAATATTAGCTGTTCCATTGAAAACTTTAGAGAGCCCATGGTATAATAATATACTCCGCCTGGTACTCCATTCCGAGATTCGCGTATGACCTAACTGACACGCGCCTACGTCATCATGCTGTTTACAGGTTCTCAAACTTTGAAATGTGGGAGAATTTTAACCAACGGTGAAAATTATTTTAACGGCATTAATTTTAAGTTATTCATGTAGAAACATAATAAAATAAAACAAATCTAATGTATTAAATTAAACTTTATTTATCTATACAAGACAAACGTTTGAAAAACTAATTCACAGTTACACATTAATTACCAAGCTTACGGCGTGAAAAGTTTGGAAAACACTGCGACTGCTGACACTGAGCGAGAAGGAAATAACAATTAACACGCGTTCGACAAGGATGACGGTCAGGGCATGAAGTTATCTAGATCCGAATTGTCAAATGTGCACAGCGCTATCCTGTGTTGCCAGTAGTATAAACAGAATTACCCGAAAGTCTGAAATTTCTTTCGTGAATCGGAAGATATTGCTAACGAGTAATTAAAAATGACGTGTTATTGTAAAATTTAAGGTAAAATAAATATAAATGAAAATTATAAAATTATAAAGAAATATTTTAACTTATTAACCATAGGTATTGTACCCATGTAACATGTTATGTTGAAATAAAGTGGCAATGTTATTGTGACGTAGGCCCGTGTCACTCTGGGAATGGAAGACCATGTTTTATTAGACCATGAGAGAGCCAATCCTAACTGGCCCTAGCTCAGAGGCCCAACCGCGCCATGTTTACAGCTCACATTCCTGTACGGTTACCATCAGTTTGTCACTGACATAAACGCCGTCGAGAACGTAATTTACTTTCTATACATCTCGCTCGCACTCGCATATTAGTGCAAACGGGATGTATAGAAAGTAAATTACGTTCTTGACGGCGTTTATGTCAGTGACAAACTGATGGTAACCGTACAGGAATGTGAGCTGTAAACATGGCGCGGTTGGGCCTCTGAGCTAGGGCCAGTTAGGATTGGCTCTCTCATGGTCTAATAAAACATGGTCTTCCATTCCCAGAGTGACACGGGCCTACGTCACAATAACATTGCCACTTTATTTCAACATAACATGTTACATGGGTACAATACCTATGGTTAATAAGTTAAAATATTTCTTTATAATTTTATAATTTTCATTTATATTTATTTTACCTTAAATTTTACAATAACACGTCATTTTTAATTACTCGTTAGCAATATCTTCCGATTCACGAAAGAAATTTCAGACTTTCGGGTAATTCTGTTTATACTACTGGCAACACAGGATAGCGCTGTGCACATTTGACAATTCGGATCTAGATAACTTCATGCCCTGACCGTCATCCTTGTCGAACGCGTGTTAATTGTTATTTCCTTCTCGCTCAGTGTCAGCAGTCGCAGTGTTTTCCAAACTTTTCACGCCGTAAGCTTGGTAATTAATGTGTAACTGTGAATTAGTTTTTCAAACGTTTGTCTTGTATAGATAAATAAAGTTTAATTTAATACATTAGATTTGTTTTATTTTACTATGTTTCTACATGAATAACTTAAAATTAATGCCGTTAAAATAATTTTCACCGTTGGTTAAAATTCTCCCACATTTCAAAGTTTGAGAACCTGTAAACAGCATGATGACGTAGGCGCGTGTCAGTTAGGTCATACGCGAATCTCGGAATGGAGTACCAGGCGGAGTATATTATTATACCATGGGCTCTCTAAAGTTTTCAATGGAACAGCTAATATTTATGTTCGCTAGGATAATTCGCCAGTAACTGGCCACCGGACAATAATTAGCCACCCTAAACTAAAAATGAATTCTATTCATCTATAAACAGAATTTTATTTTAGTATAAGTTTCAATAACTATTAGCCGCCTTATACTAAAATGAATTCTGTTTATAGGTGAATAGAATTCATTTTTAGTTTAGGGTGGCCAATTACTAACAGTGGCCAGTTACTGGCGAATTTTCGTGGTTAGGCTAGGCTCATAGAAAACCGTCTAAAGTGTCATTCAATAGAACTTGCTAACTATGTAAACAAAAGTTACTAGTAAATTGACATTCAGTGTCAATTTTAGTATGGCGGTTTGTTTACATAGTCAGCAAGTTCTATTGAATGACACTTTAGGGGTTGGTCTGGTTCTCTAGTTGGCTATCTGGTTGGCTAGGTTAGAATATGACGATAATATTCTAGAGTTTGTGTCATTTTGTATTTGTAAGCCTAAAATCACCCAGTAGACTTAAAAAACCGGGCAAGTGCGAGTCGGATTCGCGCACGAAGGGTTCCGTACCATAATGCAAAAAAAAAAACTAAAAAAAAAGCAAAAAAAAACGGTCACCCATCCAAGTACTGACCACTCCCGACGTTGCTTAACTTTGGTCAAAAATCACGTTTGTTGTATGGGAGCCCCATTTAAATCATTATTTTATTCTGTTTTTAGTATTTGTTGTTATAGCGGCAACAGAAATACATCATCTGTGAAAATTTCAACTGTCTAGCTATCACGGTTCGTGAGCCTGGTGACAGACGGACGGACGGACGGACGGACGGACGGACGGACGGACGGACGGACAGCGAAGTCTTAGTAATAGGGTCCCGTTTTACCCTTTGGGTACGGAACCCTAAAAACATTACCCTCCTTTCCCATCAGTCGGGTAACAGACTTTTGACGAAAGAAGAAACGCGAAAGTGTCATGTAACTTGTATGAAGAATTAATATTGATGATTTGTAGATTTTGTTTGAAATGGTAATTATTAGAAAGTACATAGTATTGCGTAGGAATATGAATGTACAAACAGCACTCCTAACTGTACATCAGTCCTTATTACATACGGCATAAGGTCCACCGATGTACTGTTAACAGTGTGGGCGGTAGTACGGACGAATAGACAGATGAAGATGTTTGTACGTCTGTATGAATAGGTTTTGTTAGTAGCGTTCGGTCTTGTCTGAACAGAAAAGACCGTGAATTCTGATTAGTTGCGGTTAATTTTGCGCTTATTTTGCGCGTCATGTTTACTGCATTTACTATAGTCACAGAATAAATAATAGGTACTAGGTACAGAACACTCACTCTAACAAAACGCGTCTGTTACGATCAGCACAGATACGGCCGCTAGGTGGCGACAGCGCCACGCGCGGCTTATGGCAAACCCCAAAATTGGGGTCGAACGGATGTACTTTTAGCTACCTGTAGCAAAGCGACGAAATCGCGGAGTGAGACACGCCTGCTATAGTAGGTACTTAGGTAGATAGGTAGGTGGCTTTTCAGTGAAGGAAAACATCGTGAGGAAACCGGACTAATCCCAATGGGGTTGGCCGGTGGAAGTTTTTAGCAGATGGCGCCATCATAGCTTGCCCCGTCAATCCCTAGAATTGTGTCAAATTTTTGTTTTTTTTAATACCCTGGATGCCAGCTCTTTAAGCCAAATTTCATAGAAAAAGGGGCAAGCTATGATGGCGCCATCTAGGCAAACCTTTGACAGTTGCCAACCCCATAGGGCCTAGTTTACCCTCTGGGTTGGAAGGTCAGATGGCAGTCGCTTTCGTATAAACTAGAGCCTACGCCAATTCTGGGGACTAGTTTTCAAGCGGACCCCAGGCTCCCATGAGCCGTGGCAAAATGCCGGGATAACGCGAGGAAGATGATGATGACTATAGTAGGTACTATGTATATACTTACGCCTTTATTTAATGGGGTATTTGACTAATAGTCAAATCAGTTTCTTTTTTCGAACTGTCAAAACGATTTTGCTACTATGGAATTTAATATGAAACACTAGCATGTGACCTCACAATCAAATTACCTACTCTTTGTAGTTTTATATGGGTTTAAAATAAAAATGGTATCTAAAAATAACTGCTGTCTACGTTTCTCTATTAATCTTCTGGTGCTTTATTTCATGCATGGTGTAAAATAATTTATTTTAAATACAGTCAAATACCGTATAGGTAGTAATAGAGAGTCCAGGTGACTTGAACCCAACTTCTTCCTCGCCTTATCCCGGCATTTTGCCACGGCACATGGGAGCCTGGGGTCCGCTTGGCGACTAATCCCAAGAATTGACGTAGGCACTAGTTTTAACGAAAGCGATTGCCAATCTGACCTTCCAACCCAGAGGCCTTATTGGGATTAGTCCGGTTTCCTCACGATGTTTTCCTTCACCGGAAAGCAACTGGTAAATATCAAATGATATTTCGTACATAAGTTCCGAAAAACTCATTGGTATATACGATCCGTGTTTTGAACCCGCGACCATCGGATTGAAAGTCGCACGCTCTTACCGCTAGGCCACCAGCGCTTCTTGAACCCAACTTAATGTGGAAAAATCTATCTTTATTTTTGTCAGCAATCCATTATCAGATAACAGTACGTATTCAGGCATGACACATGCGTAATTAATTATTATCACCACCACTAGCAGACATTACCTATCTATGTATAATAAATAAATAATATCTGGGAGACCGAGCTTTGCTCGGAAATCATATTAAAACTCAAAAATGCGCGTTTTCCTAGAGATAAGACCTAGTTAGATCGATTTTTCGCCCCCGAAAACCCCCATATAGCAAATTTCATCGAAATCGTTAGAGCCGTTTCCGATAAATATGTATATTTAAATAAATATAGAAGAATTACTCGTTCAAAGGTATAAGATTATAGGAAAATTTTAGACACATCGACCTAGTACCACAATAAGGTTTGTTGTACTAGGTACCACAATACATCATCTGTGAAAATTTCAACTGTCTAGCTATCACGGTTCGTGAGATACAGCCTGGTGACAGACAGACGGACGGACGGACAGACGGACGGACAGCGAAGTCTTAGTAATAGGGTCCCGTTTTATCCTTTGGGTACGGAACCCTAAAAACAGAATAAAATAAAGATTTAAATGGGGCTCCCATACAACAAACGTGATTTTTGACCAAAGTTAAGCAACGTCTGTCGGGAGTGGTCCGTACTTGGATGGGTGACCGTTTTTTTTGCTTTTATTTTCGTTCTTTTTTGCATTATGGTCGGAACCCTTCGTGCGCGAGTCCGACTCGCACTTGCCCGGTTTTTTCTATATGATATATCTATATCAGGTATCTACCTATATGCAATAGTTATAATTTTACTTACTTAAGTTAACACAATTTATAATTATGAACCTCCAGGCCCCTATTTCACCAACGTGACAGGTCCGGCAATTGTCGACATCACTGTTACTGACGTCACAGGCCTCCATAGGCTACGGTAACCGCTTACCATCAGACGGGCGGTGTGGTTGTTTGCCACCAACATGTTAATTAAAAAAAACTCCACTATATCGCCAGTTAATAAGTATACTTATTTTGCGAAGCTAATGACAATTGTCACAAGTAATACGACAATTGTCACGAAATTCCGACACAGAACTCATTTGCTGTCAAGAATTACCGAAAGTTCTTTGAAATCTTGTGACAATTGTCATCATTATCATCATAAACATCGCAAGAGAAATATCTGTTTTTTCCGATATAATAAAGTTTTTTTTAATAATACAATGATGGTGGCAAACAGGAGTACGGCCCGCCCGATGGTAAGTGGTAACCGTAGCCCATGGATGCCTGTGACGTCAGCAACAGTGATTTTACAATTGTCGCACCTGTCACCGATGTGAAATTGGGGCCAGGTCTTTTTTGTTGTATCTTTTGTTGCGGTACATCTTTTGTACTGCATTTTCGAGAACGTAATTTACTTTCTATACATCTCGCTCGCACTCGCATATTAGTGCAAACGGGATGTATAGAAAGTAAATTACGTTCTTGACGGCGTTTATGTCAGTGACAAACTGATGGTAACCGTACTGCTCTGTATCCATAAATTGCTTACTTACTTAAATAAATAAATAAATAATAATAATAATAAATAAATATTAGGGGACATCTTACACAGATCAAACCTAGCCCCAAACTAAGCAAAGCTTGTACTATGGGTAGTAGGCGACGATATACATACTTGTATAGATAAATACATACTTATATACATAGAAAACAACCATGACTCAGGAACAAATATTAGTGTTCATCACACAAATAAATGCCCTTACTGGGATTCGAACCCAGGACCATCGGCTTAGCAGACAGGGTCACTATCCACTAGACCAGACCGGTCGTCTTACTAGTTTGGCGCGGTGACCCATAATGAGTCTTGGCCTCCAACACAAGAGCACGCTATTCTACTCGGTCCTGCGCGGATTCACGCCAGTTTTCACTGACGCCGAGCTCCCGGAGATCTGCCTCCACTCGATATATTATATTAATATAAATACAACACACGGCAAGGCATAAGGTGCAAGATGTCGGATACGTCATTACCAAACTTAAATGGAGCTGGGCGGGACATGTTGCCAGGCAGAGTGATGGCAGGTGGGCCAAGATGTTAACAGAATGGTGGCCGCTTACAGACGAAAGTGCCTGGCGTCCGTTGGCTCGTTTGGACGACATTCGGAAGATTGCGGGTCACTTTTGGATGAGATTGGCTCGGGGCCGGGATAAGTGGCGTCTAAGAGAGGCCTATGCTCAGCAGCGGGCGATAAAAGGCTGATATGATGATGATGATAAAGCGACATGATGGTATGACGGGAAGGTGTTATTTAACCGCTTTAAAGCTCATTGAGAGTAGTTGGCGTAAAAATATTCAATAGCTTGATCCCGGAAATCAAAGAGGCAACTTCTTATGAGATCTTTGTCAGTAAACTCAAAAAATATTTACTTGATAAAGCCTTTTATAGTGTTGATGAATTTTATGGACATTGATTATATGATTATTTAAGAATTTATTTTGTGGGTAT